>NC_139228.1:32722474-32802474 GCF_055691185.1 Crinia signifera | reverse complement strand
TATAGGATAAGATTTACTATCCATTTCATTACCCCACTATCCACTAGGGCGTGGAGTGAGAATAGAATAGTGTGGCGAGCGCAGCGAGCCACCGAGCCCGAAGCGTGGCGAGCGCAGCGAGCCCCGCGAGGGGACACGGATGTTGTTTGAAAGCAAGTCCCCAATATCGCATGCCATTTGCATGCAATTCCATAAAATACATTCCGTGTCCCCTCGCGGGGCTCGCTGCGCTCGCCACGCTTCGGGCTCGGTGGCTCGCTGCGCTCGCCACACTATTCTATTCTCACTCCACGCCCTAGTGGATAGTGGGGTAATGAAATGGATAGTAAATCTTATCCTATATCTTATGCGATATCTTATGTCAAATCGCATACAAATCGTATCCTATCTAGTATCCTATCTGTCCTATCTGTCCTATCTGTCCTATCTAGTGGCGCCGTGAAAGTAAAGAAGTACCCTTATATATCTCTTATATATCTCTTATATATCTCTTATGTATCTCTTATGTATCTCTTATGTATCTCTTATATATCTCTTATCGCTTATATATCTCTTATATATCTCTTATATATCTCTTATCTCCTATATATCTCTTATATATCTCTTATCTCCTATATATCTCTTGTATCTCTTATATATCTCTTATGTATCTCTTGTATCTCTTATATATCTCTTATGTATCTCTTATGTATCTCTTATATATCTCTTATATATCTCTTATATATCTCTTATGTCTCTTTTATGTATCTCTTATATATCTCTTATATATCTCTTATATATCTCCTATATCTCATGTATCTCTTATGTATCTCTTATGTATCTCTTATGTATCTCTTATATATCTCTTATATATCTCTTATGTATCTCTTATGTATCTCTTATGTATCTCTTATGTATCTCTTATGTATCTCTTATATATCTCTTATATATCTCTTATGTATCTCTTATATATCTCTTATGTATCTCTTATGTATCTCTTATGTATCTCTTATATATCTCTTATATATCTCTTATATATCTCTTATATATCTCTTATCTCTTATATATCTCTTATATATCTCTTATGTATCTCTTATGTATCTCCTATATATCTCCTATATATCTCTTGTATCTCTTATATATCTCTTATGTATCTCTTATATATCTCTTGTATCTCTTATATATCTCTTATATATCTCTTATATATCTCTTATGTATCTCTTATGTATCTCTTATATATCTCTTATATATCTCTTATATATCTCTTATGTATCTCTTATGTATCTCTTATGTATCTCTTATGTATCTCTTATGTATCTCTTATATATCTCTTATATATCTCTTATATATCTCTTATATATCTCTTATATATCTCTTATATATCTCTTATATATCTCTTATGTATCTCTTATATATCTCTTATGTATCTCTTATGTATCTCTTATGTATCTCTTATGTATCTCTTATATATCTCTTATATATCTCTTATCGCTTATATATCTCTTATGTATCTCTTATATATCTCTTATATATCTCTTATATATCTCTTATATATCTCTTATATATCTCTTATCTCTTATATATCTCTTATATATCTCTTATATATCTCTTATATATCTCTTATATATCTCTTATATATATCTCATATATCTCTTATGTATCTCTTATGTATCTCTTATGTATCTCTTATATATCTCTTATATATCTCTTATATATCTCTTATCGCTTATATATCTCTTATGTATCTCTTATATATCTCTTATATATCTCTTATATATCTCTTATCTCCTATATATCTCCTATATATCTCTTGTATCTCTTATATATCTCTTATATCTCTTATATATCTCTTATATATCTCTTATATATATCTTATATATCTCTTATCTCCTATATATCTCTTATATATCTCTTGTATCTCTTATCTCCTATATATCTCTTATATATCTCTTGTATCTCTTATATATCTCTTATATATCTCTTATCTCTTATATATCTCTTATATATCTCTTATCTCTTATATATCTCTTATATATCTCTTATATATCTCTTATATATCTTATGTATCTCTTATGTATCTCTTATATATCTCTTATATATCTCCTATATATCTTATATATCTCTTATATATCTCTTATATATCTCTTATATCTCTTATGTATCTCTTATATATCTCTTATATATCTCTTATGTATCTCTTATATATCTCTTATATATCTCTTATATCTCTTATGTATCTCTTATATATCTCTTATATATCTCTTATGTATCTCTTATGTATCTCTTATATATCTCTTATGTATCTCTTATGTATCTCTTATGTATCTCTTATATATCTCTTATATATCTCTTATATATCTCTTATATATCTCTTATATATCTCTTATATATCTCTTATATAGGTACTTCTTTACTTTCACGGCGCCACTCTAGATAGGACAGATAGGATACTAGATAGGATACGATTTGTATGCGATTTGACATAAGATATCGCATAAGATATAGGATAAGATTTACTATCCATTTCATTACCCCACTATCCACTAGGGCGTGGAGTGAGAATAGAATAGTGTGGCGAGCGCAGCGAGCCACCGAGCCCGAAGCGTGGCGAGCGCAGCGAGCCCCGCGAGGGGACACGGATGTTGTTTGAAAGCAAGTCCCCAATATCGCATGCCATTTGCATGCAATTCCATAAAATACATTCCGTGTCCCCTCGCGGGGCTCGCTGCGCTCGCCACGCTTCGGGCTCGGTGGCTCGCTGCGCTCGCCACACTATTCTATTCTCACTCCACGCCCTAGTGGATAGTGGGGTAATGAAATGGATAGTAAATCTTATCCTATATCTTATGCGATATCTTATGTCAAATCGCATACAAATCGTATCCTATCTAGTATCCTATCTGTCCTATCTGTCCTATCTGTCCTATCTAGTGGCGCCGTGAAAGTAAAGAAGTACCCTTATATATCTCTTATATATCTCTTATATATCTCTTATGTATCTCTTATGTATCTCTTATGTATCTCTTATATATCTCTTATCGCTTATATATCTCTTATATATCTCTTATATATCTCTTATCTCCTATATATCTCTTATATATCTCTTATCTCCTATATATCTCTTGTATCTCTTATATATCTCTTATGTATCTCTTGTATCTCTTATATATCTCTTATGTATCTCTTATGTATCTCTTATATATCTCTTATATATCTCTTATATATCTCTTATGTCTCTTTTATGTATCTCTTATATATCTCTTATATATCTCTTATATATCTCCTATATCTCATGTATCTCTTATGTATCTCTTATGTATCTCTTATGTATCTCTTATATATCTCTTATATATCTCTTATGTATCTCTTATGTATCTCTTATGTATCTCTTATGTATCTCTTATGTATCTCTTATATATCTCTTATATATCTCTTATGTATCTCTTATATATCTCTTATGTATCTCTTATGTATCTCTTATGTATCTCTTATATATCTCTTATATATCTCTTATATATCTCTTATATATCTCTTATCTCTTATATATCTCTTATATATCTCTTATGTATCTCTTATGTATCTCCTATATATCTCCTATATATCTCTTGTATCTCTTATATATCTCTTATGTATCTCTTATATATCTCTTGTATCTCTTATATATCTCTTATATATCTCTTATATATCTCTTATGTATCTCTTATGTATCTCTTATATATCTCTTATATATCTCTTATATATCTCTTATGTATCTCTTATGTATCTCTTATGTATCTCTTATGTATCTCTTATGTATCTCTTATATATCTCTTATATATCTCTTATATATCTCTTATATATCTCTTATATATCTCTTATATATCTCTTATATATCTCTTATGTATCTCTTATATATCTCTTATGTATCTCTTATGTATCTCTTATGTATCTCTTATGTATCTCTTATATATCTCTTATATATCTCTTATCGCTTATATATCTCTTATGTATCTCTTATATATCTCTTATATATCTCTTATATATCTCTTATATATCTCTTATATATCTCTTATCTCTTATATATCTCTTATATATCTCTTATATATCTCTTATATATCTCTTATATATCTCTTATATATATCTCATATATCTCTTATGTATCTCTTATGTATCTCTTATGTATCTCTTATATATCTCTTATATATCTCTTATATATCTCTTATCGCTTATATATCTCTTATGTATCTCTTATATATCTCTTATATATCTCTTATATATCTCTTATCTCCTATATATCTCCTATATATCTCTTGTATCTCTTATATATCTCTTATATCTCTTATATATCTCTTATATATCTCTTATATATATCTTATATATCTCTTATCTCCTATATATCTCTTATATATCTCTTGTATCTCTTATCTCCTATATATCTCTTATATATCTCTTGTATCTCTTATATATCTCTTATATATCTCTTATCTCTTATATATCTCTTATATATCTCTTATCTCTTATATATCTCTTATATATCTCTTATATATCTCTTATATATCTTATGTATCTCTTATGTATCTCTTATATATCTCTTATATATCTCCTATATATCTTATATATCTCTTATATATCTCTTATATATCTCTTATATATCTCTTATATATCTCTTATATATCTCTTATATATCTCTTATATATCTTATATATATCTCCTATATCTCTTATATATCTCTTATATATCTCTTATATATCTCTTATATATATCTCCTATATCTCTTATATATCTCTTATATATCTCTTATATATCTCTTATATATCTCTTATATATCTCTTATATATCTCTTATGTATCTCTTATGTATCTCTTATGTATCTATTATGTATCTCTTATATATCTCTTATATATCTCTTATATATCTCTTATATATCTCTTATATATCTCTTATCGCTTATATATCTCTTATATATCTCTTATATATCTCTTATCTCCTATATATCTCTTGTATCTCTTATATATCTCTTATGTATCTCTTGTATCTCTTATATATCTCTTATGTATCTCTTATGTATCTCTTATATATCTCTTATATATCTCTTATATATCTCTTATGTCTCTTTTATGTATCTCTTATATATCTCTTATATATCTCTTATATATCTCCTATATCTCATGTATCTCTTATGTATCTCTTATGTATCTCTTATGTATCTCTTATATATCTCTTATATATCTCTTATGTATCTCTTATATATCTCTTATGTATCTCTTATGTATCTCTTATGTATCTCTTATATATCTCTTATATATCTCTTATGTATCTCTTATGTATCTCTTATGTATCTCTTATGTATCTCTTATATATCTCTTATATATCTCTTATATATCTCTTATATATATCTTATATATCTCTTATCTCTTATATATCTCTTATATATCTCTTATGTATCTCTTATGTATCTCCTATATATCTCCTATATATCTCTTGTATCTCTTATATATCGCTTATGTATCTCTTATATATCTCTTGTATCTCTTATATATCTCTTATATATCTCTTATATATCTCTTATGTATCTCTTATGTATCTCTTATATATCTCTTATATATCTCTTATATATCTCTTATGTATCTCTTATGTATCTCTTATGTATCTCTTATGTATCTCTTATGTATCTCTTATATATCTCTTATATATCTCTTATATATCTCTTATATATCTCTTATATATCTCTTATATATCTCTTATATATCTCTTATATATCTCTTATGTATCTCTTATGTATCTCTTATGTATCTCTTATATATCTCTTATATATCTCTTATCGCTTATATATCTCTTATGTATCTCTTATATATCTCTTATATATCTCTTATATATCTCTTATATATCTCTTATATATCTCTTATCTCTTATATATCTCTTATATATCTCTTATATATCTCTTATATATCTCTTATATATCTCTTATATATATCTTATGTATCTCTTATGTATCTCTTATGTATCTCTTATATATCTCTTATATATCTCTTATATATCTCTTATATATCTCTTATCGCTTATATATCTCTTATGTATCTCTTATATATCTCTTATATATCTCTTATATATCTATTATCTCCTATATATCTCTTGTATCTCTTATATATCTCTTATATCTCTTATATATCTCTTATATATCTCTTATATATATCTTATATATCTCTTATCTCCTATATATCTCTTATATATCTCTTGTATCTCTTATCTCCTATATATCTCTTATATATCTCTTGTATCTCTTATATATCTCTTATATATCTCGTATCTCTTATATATCTCTTATATATCTCTTATCTCTTATATATCTCTTATATATCTCTTATCTCTTATATATCTCTTATATATCTCTTATATATCTCTTATATATATCTTATGTATCTCTTATGTATCTCTTATATATCTCTTATATATCTCTTATATATCTCTTATATATCTCTTATATATCTCTTATATATCTCTTATATATCTTATATATATCTCCTATATCTCTTATATATCTCTTATATATCTCTTATATATCTCTTATATATATCTCCTATATCTCTTATATATCTCTTATATATCTCTTATATATCTCTTATATATCTCTTATATCTCTTATGTATCTCTTATATATCTCTTATATATCTCTTATGTATCTCTTATATATCTCTTATATATCTCTTATGTATCTCTTATATATCTCTTATATATCTCTTATGTATCTCTTATGTATCTCTTATATATCTCTTATCCAGTCGGGCAAAAAAGTATTTAGTCAGCCACCAATTGTGCAAGTTCTCCCACTTAAAAAGATGAGAGAGGCCTGTAATTTTCATCATAGGTATACCTCAACTATGAGAGACAAAATGAGGAAAAAAAATCCAGAAAATGACATTGTCTGATTTTTAAAGAATTTATTTGCAAATTATGGTGGAAAATAAGTATTTGGTCAAAAACAAACAAGCAAGATTTCTTGCTCTCACAGACCTGTAACTTCTTCTGTAAGAGGCTCCTCTGTCCTCCACTCGTTACCTGTATTAATGACACCTGTTTGAACTCTTTATCTATATAAAAGACACCTGTCCAACACTTCAAACAGTCACACTCCAAACTCCACTATGGCCAAGAGCAAAGAGCTGTCAAAGGACACCAGAAACAAAATTGTAGACCTGCACCAGGCTGGGAAGACTGAATCTGCAATAGGTAAGCAGCTTGGTGTGAAGAAATCAACTGTGGGAGCAATTATTAGGAAATGGAAGGCATACAAGACCACTGATAGTCTCCCTCGATCTGGGGCTCCCCGCAAGATCTCACCCCGTGGGGTCAAAATGATCACAAGAACGGTGATCAAAAATCCCAGAACCACACGGGGGGACCTAGTGAATGACCTGCTGAGAGCTGGGACCAAAATAACAAAGGCTACCATCAGTAACACACTACGCCGCCAGGGACTCAAATCCTGCAGTGCCAGACGTGTCCCCCTGCTAAAGGCAGTACATGTGCAGGCCCGTCTGAAGTATGTCTATATTCCCCCTATATGTGTGTGTAGTTCCAGATCATAGATTATTAGGCTGTATAATCCCACCAGAAATGTAATGTCTGTATTTCCCAGGACTTTATTCATGTAAGCATTATACCATTGATACCAATTACCCTGCTATTGTGCTGCTATTTACAGGAAAGAGATAGCAGAGGAACCATCTCCACAGGGGGGTTTACAATTCTTTGTAAACCTCTGGGCTCTAGCAGACTTTGTGGAACCGGGCACCACAGGGGGTGATCAAATGCCCCTGCTATCAACAGGAAGGTTGTCCACAGGGGGTGACCACCACATAATGTAATCAGACTGTGTTTTGTATCTTGTGTTGACACTGCATCTGCATATCCTGGCCACTTCCAGACTTACTGGAACCGACCCAGCAGGGGGGCTGCAGCAGATGGCCAGCTGGATATTACCTGGGGGGGGATGTGTCTGACTCTTGAATCCACCAATCAAGATCCACTGCCAGCCCACTTTTGGTTTGTGCCCCGTGGGAAATTGGAAGTTTTCAAAATGACTTGTACACCTGCCAGCTCCTCATGTTAGTCGCAATCCTGGCTAGAGGTGATACTCTGCCACTGGACCTTGTGAGCGCATCGTTTGCCCGGGAAGGGTGCATTCTACCAAGCTCTGGTGTGGAGCGTCTGTGTTGTGTGGATTTATACAGTTTTCTGCTATCACAGCTTTGTGGATAAGTGATAGTTTGCCCTGTGGAACTGATCTGGGACTGTGACTATACAAGGACTGTCTGTTTGGGCCTGCTACCTGAATATCTTTCTACTCTGCAATTTACCTTTGCCACTGTTTATTGTCTATTTGTGCGTGCTGTGGAAAATAAACCGTTCTTCTGGTTTCATCTGCTCGGTGTCTGAGTGATTGAAGAACTCGTATCCTCACATTTGTTTCTTGTATTTACACTCCTTTGTGCCTTTCTGGACTCTAGTAGACTCTTTGGAACCGGACCCAGCAGGGGGGGGGGGGCAGCAGCAAATGGACAGCTGTAGATTACCTGTGGGGATATACCTGACTCTTGAATCCACCAATCCAGACCCAGAGCAAGCCCACTGATGGTATGGGCACCATGGGAATTTAGAAGGTTTTAAAATGACTTGTACACACGCCGGCTCCTCATGTTAGTCGCAATCCTGGCTAAGGGGTCATACCCTCCACTGGATCTTGTGGAACACGTCGTTTGCCCGGGGTGGGCATCGTACTACGCTATTGTGTGGACTTATACAGGTTTCTGCTATCACTGCTGTGTGGAGAGTGATAGTTTTGTGATTTGGAACTGCGATGCTAAAAGGACTTGGA
This sequence comes from Crinia signifera, assembly GCF_055691185.1. Lineage (NCBI taxonomy): Eukaryota > Metazoa > Chordata > Amphibia > Anura > Myobatrachidae > Crinia > Crinia signifera. Next base: position 32,793,641 of record NC_139228.1, on the reverse strand, counting down.
CTGCTACCTGGATGTTTCTATGCTACATTTTGCCTCTTGTTCCTGTCTTTATCTACTTGTGTGTGCTGTGAAAAAATAAACCGTATTTTGGTTTGATCTGCTCGGTGTCTGAGTGATTAGGGACCCCCGTAACCTCACGTGTACAATGGAGCATCAAGTTGTGGGGCATATGTATAATGGAGCATCATGTGTGTGGCATATGTATAATGGGCATCACAGTGTCCAGCATATGTATAATGGGCATCAGGGTGTGTGGCATATCTATAATGGAGCATCACGGTGTGGGGCATATGTATAATGGAGCATCACGTTGTGTAGCATATGTATAATGGAGCATCACGGTGTGTGGCATATGTATAATGGGCATCAGGGTGTGTGACATATGTATAATGGCGCATCACGGTGTGGGGCATATGTATAATGGAGCATCACGTTGTGTAGCATATGTATAATGGAGCATCACGGTGTGGGGCATATGTATAATGGATCAACATGTGTGTGGTATATGTATAATGGGCATCACAGTGTGCGGCATATGTATAATGGGCATCACGGTGTGTGTGGCATATGTATAATGGAGCAACCACATTGTGTGGCATATGTATAATGGAGCAATCACGTTGTGGGGCATATGTATAATGGAGCATCATGTTGTGGGGCATATGTATAATGGACATCATGTGTGTGGAATATGTATAGTGGGCATCACGGACTGCACTTTTGGGGTCATGTGTATCTGGCACTATTGGGATATGTTGAATAAGAGTGTCCTTAAGGATGTTGTGATATCTCTATCTTTATGGGGTGAATATGAAGGGCGGGTAGTACGTGGAGGTAGGGGGAGATAAGCTCTGAAAATTCATGTGACAGAGTAACAACAGGCATGGGGGGGGTGGGGGTGAACCTCGGTGGTGGCCATTAGTTGATTGCCCTCCGGGTTTTGGAGAAGGAAGAAGAAAGGAAAACCGGTGACTATATTGTTTTTTTCTCTGAGATTCAACGGTTTGACTCTGAGATGCAACGGCGATGCAACAACTTGCTTTTTAGCTGCAACGGCGATGAAATGCTGGACTCTGAACTGCAACGGCTTCACTCAGAGCCGCAACGGTGATGCAACGGCTTAACTCGACGCCGCAACGGTGATGCAATAGCTTGACTCTGAGCCGCAGCGGTGATGCTGCAGCTTGACTCTAACCCGCAACGGTTATGCTGCAGCTTGACTCTAATCCGCAACGGTGATGCTGCAGCTTGACTCTGATCCGCAACGGCTTGACTCTGAGCCGCAACGGTGATGCAACAGCTTGACTCTGAGCCGCAACGGTGATGCTGCAGCTTGACTCTGAGCCGCAACGGTGATGCAACAGCTTGACTCTGAGCCGCAACGGTGATGCTGCAGCTTGACTCTGAGTCGCAACGGTGATGTAACGGCTTGACTCAGAAGCGCAACGGTGATTCAATAGCTTGACTCTGAGCCGCAACGGTGATGCTGCAGCTTGACTCTGAGCCGCAACGGTGATGCTGCAGCTTGACTCTGAGTCGCAACGGTGATGTAACGGCTTGACTCAGAAGCGCAACGGTGATTCAATAGCTTGACTCTGAGCCGCAACGGTGATGCTGCAGCTTGACTCTGAGCCGCAACGGTGATGCTGCAGCTTGACTCTGAGCCGCAACGGTGATGCAACAGCTTGACTCTGAGCCGCAACGGTGATGCTGCAGCTTGACTCTGAGCCGCAACGGTGATGCTGCAGCTTGACTCTGATCCGCAGCGGCTTGACTCTGAGCCGCAACGGTGATGCTGCAGCTTGACTCTGAGCCGCAACGGCGATGCAACAGCTTGACTCTGAGCCGCAACGGTGATGCTGCAGCTTGACTCTGAGTCGCAACGGTGATGTAACGGCTTGACTCTGAGCCGCAACGGCTTGACTCTGAGCCGCTACGGTGATGCATCGGCTTGACTCAGAACCGCAACGGTGATGCAACGGCTTGACTCGGAGATGCAACGGCTTGATTCTGAGATGCTAAAAGGACTTGGACTGCTACCTGGGGCGGATTAACAATGGGCCTGATGGAGCTACAGCTCCAGGCCCTATTTCCAAATAGGCCCATTTTTTAGCTGAGGGTCAGGGCTTTCCAACAAGCCCAGCCACGCGTTGCTAGCCCCCCGGGAACTGGAGATAGGGCCAGGCAAATCTGGAACATTTTCCCCATAGGATAACATGAGACCTGCTAATTCCGACCCCCATCTGGTTCCAACGGCATCACAGAAGCTCGAGGTTGATCTCTGTCTAACCCAAATTGCTGGACCTTCAATCTGATACCAAGTTGGTCCATATGGGTTCATTGGTTCCAGAGATATTGCGGGTAAAACAATTTTTTCGTTTCTGAAATGTAATTTTATGGCTGTTTGTGTTGTTTGAGGACAGATTTCTCTGGAACCAAATGGCCCAGTTTCACAGGACCAAAATAATTTGAAAATCATTTGAAGCCCGCATGTAAATGGGTCAGTTGGTTCCGAAGATACACCTAATTGTTTAATATATCTCTTATATATCTCTATATCTCTTATATATCTCTTATGTATCACTTATGTATCTCTTATATATCTCTTATATATCTCCTATATATCTCCTATATATCTCTTATATAGCTCCTATATAGCTCCTATATATCTCCTATATATCTCTTATATAGCTCCTATATAGCTCCTATATAGCTCCTATATAGCTCCTATATATCTCTTATCTAGCTCCTATATATCTCCTATATATCTCCTATATATCTCCTATATATCTCCTATATATCTCCTATATATCTCTTATATATCTCTTTATCTCTTATATATCTCTATATCTCTTATATAACTCCTATATATCTCCTATATATCACTTATGTATCTCTTATGTATCTCTTATGTATCTCTTATATATCCCTTATATAGCTCCTATATATCTCCTATATAGCTCCTATATATCTCTTTATCTCTTATATATCTCTATATCTCTTATATATCTCTAGATCTCTTATATTTCGCTATATCTCTTATATTTCGCTATATCTCTTATATATCTCTTATATAGCTCTTATATAGCTCTATATCTCTTATATTTCTCTATATCTCTTATATATCTCCTATATATCTCTTATATATCTCTATATCTCTTATATTTCGCTATATCTCTTATATTTCTCTATATCTCTTATATATCTCCTATATATCTCTTATATATCTCTTATATATCTCTTATATATCTCTTATATATCTCTTATATATCTCCTATATATCTCCTATATATCTCCTATATATCAAATATATATCTCCTATATATCTCCTATATATCAAATATATATCTCTATATCTCTTATATATCTCTATATCTCTTATATTTCTCTATATCTCGTATATATCTCCTATATATCTCTTATCTATCTCTTATATATCTCTTATATATCTCTTATATATCTCTATGTCTCTTATATATCTCTTATATATCTCTTATATATCTCTATATCTCTTATATAAGAGATATATAAGAGATAGAGATATATAAGAGACAGAGATATATAAGAGATATATAAGAGATATACAAGAGATATAGAGATATATAAGAGATATAGAGATATATAAGAGATATAGAGATATATAAGAGATATAGAGATATATAAGAGATATAGAGATATATAAGAGATATAGAGATATATAAGAGATATATAAGAGATATAGAGATATATAAGAGATATAGAGATATATAAGAGATATAGAGATATATATAAGAGATAAATAAGAGCTATATAAGAGATAGATATCTCTTATCTATCTCTTATATATCTCTTATCTATCTCTTATATAAGAGATACATAAGAGATATAGAGATATATAAGAGATATAGAGATATATAAGAGATATATAGGAAATATATAAGAGATATATAGGAAATATATAATCGATATATAGATTTCCTATATATCTCTTATATATTTCCTATATAACTCTTATATATCTCTATATCTCTTATATATCTCTATATCTCTTATGTATCTCTTATATAAGAGATAGATAAGATATATATAAGAGATAGATAAGAGATATATATCTCTTATTTATCTCTTATTTATCTCTTATATATCTCTCATATATCTCTATATCTCTTTTATATCTCTATATCTCTTATATATCTCTATATCTCTTATATATCTCTTATATATCTCTTATATATATCTTATATATCTCTGTCTCTTATATATCTCTATCTCTTATATATCTCTTATATAAGAGATATATAAGAGATATATAAGAGACATAGAGATATATAAGAGATATATAAGAGATATAGAGATATATAAGAGATATATATCTCTTATATATCTCTTATATATCACTATGTCTCTTATATATCTCTATATCTCTTATATATCTCTTATATATATCTTATATATCTCTTATATATCTCCTAAATATCTTATATATCTCTATATCTCTTATATATCTCCTATATATCTCCTATATATCTCTTATATATCTCTTATATATCTCTTATATATCTCCTAAATATCTTATATATCTATATATCTCTTATATATCTCCTATATATCTCCTATATATCTCTTATATATCTCTTATATATCTCTTATATATCTCTTATATATCTCTTTATCTCTTATATTTCGCTATTTCTCTTATATATCTCTTATATATCTCTATATCTCTCATATATCTCTTATATATCTCTTATATATCTCCTAAATATCTTATATATCTCTATATCTCTTATATATCTCCTATATATCTCCAATATATCTCCTATATATCTCCTATATATCTCCTATATATATCTTATACATCTCTTATACATCTCTTATATATCTCTTATCTTTCTCTTATATATTTCTTATATAGAGATACATAAGTGATATATAGGAGATATATAGGAGATATATAAGAGATATATATCTCCTATATATCTCCTATATACCTCTTATATATCTCCTATATATCTCCTATATATCTCTTATATATCTCTTATATATATCTCTTATATAGCTCCTAAATAGATCCTATATAGCTCCTATATATCTCTTTATCTCTTATATATCTCTATATCTCTTATATATCTCTTATATATCTCTATATCTCTTATATTTCTCTATATCTCTTATATATCTCCTATATATCTCTTATATATCTCTATATCTCTTATATCTCTATATCTCTTATATTTCGCTATATCTCTTATATTTCGCTATATCTCTTATATATCTCTTATATATCTCTATATCTCTTATATATCTCTATATCTCTTATGTATCTCTTATATATCTCCTATATATCTCTTATATATCTCTATATCTCCTATATATCTCTTATATATCTCTTATATATCTTATATATATCTTATATATATCTTATATATCATATATATCTCTAGATCTCTTATATATCTCTTATATATCTCTATCTCTTATATATCTCTTATATATCTCCTATATATCGCTTATATATCTCTTATATATCTCTTATATATCTCCTATATATCTCTCCTATATATCTCTTATATATCACTTGTATATCTCTTTATCTCTTATATATCTCTTATATATCTCTTATATATCTCTATATCTCTTATATTTCTCTATATCTCTTATATATCTCTTATGTATCTCTTATATATCTCCTATATATCTCTTATATATCTCTATATCTCCTATATATCTCTTATATATCTCTTATATATCTTATATATATCATATATATATATATATATATATATATATATATATATATATATATATATATATATATATATATATATATATATATATATATATATATATCATATATATATATCATATATATCTCTAGATCTCTTATATATCTCTTATATATCTCTATCTCTTATGTATCTCTTATATATCTCTTATATATCTCTTATATATCTCTTATCTCTTATATATCTCTTATATATCTCTTATATATCTCTTATATATCTCTTATCTCCTATATATCTCTTATATATATCTTATGTATCTCTTATATATCTCTTATATCTCTTATATATCTCTTATATATCTCTTATATATCTCTTATATATCTCTTATATATCTCTTATATATCTCTTATCTCTTATATATCTCTTATATATCTCTTATGTATCTCTTATATATCTCTTATGTATCTCTTATATATCTCTTATATATCTCTTATATATCTCCTATATCTCATGTATCTCTTATGTATCTCTTATAAATCTCTTATGTATCTCTTATATATCTCTTATGTATCTCTTATGTATCTCTTATGTATCTCTTATGTATCTCTTATATATCTCTTATATATCTCTTATATATCTCTTATATATCTCTTATATATCTCTTATATATCTCTTATATATCTCTTATATATCTCTTATATATCTCTTATATATCTCTTATCTCTTATATATCTCTTATATATCTCTTATCTCTTATATATCTCTTATATATCTCTTATGTATCTCTTATGTATCTCTTATGTATCTCTTATGTATCTCTTATGTATCTCTTATATATCTCTTATATATCTCTTATATATCTCTTATATATCTCTTATATATCTCTTATATATCTCTTATCTCTTATATATCTCTTATGTATCTCTTATGTATCTCTTATGTATCTCTTATATATCTCTTATGTATCTCTTATGTATCTCTTATGTATCTCTTATGTATCTCTTATATATCTCTTATGTATCTCTTATGTATCTCTTATGTATCTCTTATGTATCTCTTATGTATCTCTTATGTATCTCTTATGTATCTCTTATATATCTCTTATATATCTCTTATATATCTCTTATATATCTCTTATATATCTCTTATATATCTCTTATCTCTTATATATCTCTTATATATCTCTTATATATCTCTTATCTCTTATATATCTCTTATATATCTCTTATGTATCTCTTATGTATCTCTTATATATCTCTTATATATCTCTTATGTATCTCTTATGTATCTCTTATGTATCTCTTATATATCTCTTATATATCTCTTATATATCTCTTATATATCTCTTATCGCTTATATATCTCTTATGTATCTCTTATATATCTCTTATATATCTCTTATCTCCTATATATCTCCTATATATCTCTTGTATCTCTTATATATCTCTTATATCTCTTATATATCTCTTATATATCTCTTATATATATCTTATATATCTCTTATCTCCTATATATCTCTTATATATCTCTTATATATCTCTTATATATCTCTTATATATCTCTTATATATCTCTTATATATCTCTTATATATCTCTTATATATCTCTTATATATATCTCCTATATCTCTTATATATCTCTTATATATCTCTTATATATCTCTTATATATCTCTTATATATCTCTTATATATCTCTTATATATATCTCCTATATCTCTTATATATCTCTTATATATCTCTTATATATCTCTTATATATCTCTTATGTATCTCTTATATATCTCTTATGTATCTCTTATGTATCTCTTATATATCTCTTATACAGTCGGGCAAAAAAGTATCTCTTATGTATCTCTTATATATATCTTATACAGTCGGGCAAAAAAGTATTTAGTCAGCCACCAATTGTGCAAGTTCTCCCACTTAAAAAGATGAGAGAGGCCTGTAATTTTCATCATAGGTATACCTCAACTATGAGAGACAAAATGAGGAAAAAAAATCCAGAAAATGACATTGTCTGATTTTTAAAGAATTTATTTGCAAATTATGGTGGAAAATAAGTATTTGGTCAAAAACAAACAAGCAAGATTTCTTGCTCTCACAGACCTGTAACTTCTTCTGTAAGAGGCTCCTCTGTCCTCCACTCGTTACCTGTATTAATGACACCTGTTTGAACTCTTTATCTATATAAAAGACACCTGTCCAACACTTCAAACAGTCACACTCCAAACTCCACTATGGCCAAGAGCAAAGAGCTGTCAAAGGACACCAGAAACAAAATTGTAGACCTGCACCAGGCTGGGAAGACTGAATCTGCAATAGGTAAGCAGCTTGGTGTGAAGAAATCAACTGTGGGAGCAATTATTAGGAAATGGAAGGCATACAAGACCACTGATAGTCTCCCTCGATCTGGGGCTCCCCGCAAGATCTCACCCCGTGGGGTCAAAATGATCACAAGAACGGTGATCAAAAATCCCAGAACCACACGGGGGGACCTAGTGAATGACCTGCTGAGAGCTGGGACCAAAATAACAAAGGCTACCATCAGTAACACACTACGCCGCCAGGGACTCAAATCCTGCAGTGCCAGACGTGTCCCCCTGCTAAAGGCAGTACATGTGCAGGCCCGTCTGAAGTATGTCTATATTCCCCCTATATGTGTGTGTAGTTCCAGATCATAGATTATTAGGCTGTATAATCCCACCAGAAATGTAATGTCTGTATTTCCCAGGACTTTATTCATGTAAGCATTATACCATTGATACCAATTACCCTGCTATTGTGCTGCTATTTACAGGAAAGAGATAGCAGAGGAACCATCTCCACAGGGGGGTTTACAATTCTTTGTAAACCTCTGGGCTCTAGCAGACTTTGTGGAACCGACCCAGCAGGGGGGCTGCAGCAGATGGCCAGCTGGATATTACCTGGGGGGGGATGTGTCTGACTCTTGAATCCACCAATCAAGATCCACTGCCAGCCCACTTTTGGTTTGTGCCCCGTGGGAAATTGGAAGTTTTCAAAATGACTTGTACACCTGCCAGCTCCTCATGTTAGTCGCAATCCTGGCTAGAGGTGATACTCTGCCACTGGACCTTGTGAGCGCATCGTTTGCCCGGGAAGGGGGCATCCTACCAAGCTCTGGTGTGGAGCGTCTGTGTTGTGTGGATTTATACAGTTTTCTGCTATCACAGCTGTGTGGATAAGTGATAGTTTGCCCTGTGGAACTGATCTGGGACTGTGACTATACAAGGACTGTCTGTTTGGGCCTGCTACCTGAATATCTTTCTACTCTGCAATTTACCTTTGCCACTGTTTATTGTCTATTTGTGCGTGCTGTGGAAAATAAACCGTTCTTCTGGTTTCATCTGCTCGGTGTCTGAGTGATTGAAGAACTCGTATCCTCACATTTGTTTCTTGTATTTACACTCCTTTGTGCCTTTCTGGACTCTAGTAGACTCTTTGGAACCGGACCCAGCAGGGGGGGGGGGGGGCAGCAGCAAATGGACAGCTGTAGATTACCTGTGGGGATATACCTGACTCTTGAATCCACCAATCCAGACCCAGAGCAAGCCCACTGATGGTATGGGCACCATGGGAATTTAGAAGGTTTTAAAATGACTTGTACACACGCCGGCTCCTCATGTTAGTCGCAATCCTGGCTAAGGGGTCATACCCTCCACTGGATCTTGTGGAACACGTCGTTTGCCCGGGGTGGGCATCGTACTACGCTATTGTGTGGACTTATACAGGTTTCTGCTATCACTGCTGTGTGGAGAGTGATAGTTTTGTGATTTGGAACTGCGATGCTAAAAGGACTTGGACTGCTACCTGGATGTTTCTATGCTACATTTTGCCTCTTGTTCCTGTCTTTATCTACTTGTGTGTGCTGTGAAAAAATAAACCGTATTTTGGTTTGATCTGCTCGGTGTCTGAGTGATTAGGGACCCCCGTAACCTCACGTGTACAATGGAGCATCAAGTTGTGGGGCATATGTATAATGGAGCATCATGTGTGTGGCATATGTATAATGGGCATCACAGTGTCCAGCATATGTATAATGGGCATCAGGGTGTGTGGCATATCTATAATGGAGCATCACGGTGTGGGGCATATGTATAATGGAGCATCACGTTGTGTAGCATATGTATAATGGAGCATCACGGTGTGTGGCATATGTATAATGGGCATCAGGGTGTGTGACATATGTATAATGGCGCATCACGGTGTGGGGCATATGTATAATGGAGCATCACGTTGTGTAGCATATGTATAATGGAGCATCACGGTGTGGGGCATATGTATAATGGATCAACATGTGTGTGGTATATGTATAATGGGCATCACAGTGTGCGGCATATGTATAATGGGCATCACGGTGTGTGTGGCATATGTATAATGGAGCAACCACATTGTGTGGCATATGTATAATGGAGCAATCACGTTGTGGGGCATATGTATAATGGAGCATCATGTTGTGGGGCATATGTATAATGGACATCATGTGTGTGGAATATGTATAGTGGGCATCACGGACTGCACTTTTGGGGTCATGTGTATCTGGCACTATTGGGATATGTTGAATAAGAGTGTCCTTAAGGATGTTGTTATATCTCTATCTTTATGGGGTGAATTTGAAGGGCGGGTAGTACGTGGAGGTAGGGGGAGATAAGCTCTGAAAATTCATGTGACAGAGTAACAACAGGCATGGGGGGGGTGGGGGTGAACCTCGGTGGTGGCCATTAGTTGATTGCCCTCCGGGTTTTGGAGAAGGAAGAAGAAAGGAAAACCGGTGACTATATTGTTTTTTTCTCTGAGATTCAACGGTTTGACTCTGAGATGCAACGGCGATGCAACAACTTGCTTTTTAGCTGCAACGGCGATGAAATGCTGGACTCTGAACTGCAACGGCTTCACTCAGAGCCGCAACGGTGATGCAACGGCTTAACTCGACGCCGCAACGGTGATGCAATAGCTTGACTCTGAGCCGCAGCGGTGATGCTGCAGCTTGACTCTAACCCGCAACGGTGATGCTGCAGCTTGACTCTAATCCGCAACGGTGATGCTGCAGCTTGACTCTGATCCGCAACGGCTTGACTCTGAGCCGCAACGGTGATGCAACAGCTTGACTCTGAGCCGCAACGGTGATGCTGCAGCTTGACTCTGAGCCGCAACGGCGATGCAACAGCTTGACTCTGAGCCGCAACGGTGATGCTGCAGCTTGACTCTGAGTCGCAACGGTGATGTAACGGCTTGACTCTGAGCCGCAACGGCTTGACTCTGAGCCGCTACGGTGATGCATCGGCTTGACTCAGAACCGCAACGGTGATGCAACGGCTTGACTCGGAGATGCAACGGCTTGATTCTGAGATGCTAAAAGGACTTGGACTGCTACCTGGGGCGGATTAACAATGGGCCTGATGGAGCTACAGCTCCAGGCCCTATTTCCAAATAGGCCCATTTTTTAGCTGAGGGTCAGGGCTTTCCAACAAGCCCAGCCACGCGTTGCTAGCCCCCCGGGAACTGGAGATAGGGCCAGGCAAATCTGGAACATTTTCCCCATAGGATAACATGAGACCTGCTAATTCCGACCCCCATCTGGTTCCAACGGCATCACAGAAGCTCGAGGTTGATCTCTGTCTAACCCAAATTGCTGGACCTTCAATCTGATACCAAGTTGGTCCATATGGGTTCATTGGTTCCAGAGATATTGCGGGTAAAACGATTTTTTCGTTTCTGAAATGTAATTTTATGGCTGTTTGTGTTGTTTGAGGACAGATTTCTCTGGAACCAAATGGCCCAGTTTCACAGGACCAAAATAATTTGAAAATCATTTGAAGCCCACATGTAAATGGGTCAGTTGGTTCCGAAGATACACCTAATTGTTTAATATATCTCTTATATATCTCTATATCTCTTATATATCTCTTATGTATCACTTATGTATCTCTTATATATCTCTTATATATCTCCTATATATCTCCTATATATCTCTTATATAGCTCCTATATAGCTCCTATATATCTCCTATATATCTCTTATATAGCTCCTATATAGCTCCTATATATCTCCTATATATCTCTTATCTAGCTCCTATATATCTCCTATATATCTCCTATATATCTCCTATATATCTCCTATATATCTCCTATATATCTCTTATATATCTCTTTATCTCTTATATATCTCTATATCTCTTATATAACTCCTATATATCACTTATGTATCTCTTATGTATCTCTTATGTATCTCTTATATATCCCTTATATAGCTCCTATATATCTCCTATATAGCTCCTATATATCTATTTATCTCTTATATATCTCTATATCTCTTATATATCTCTAGATCTCTTATATTTCGCTATATCTCTTATATTTCGCTATATCTCTTATATATCTCTTATATATCTCTTATATAGCTCTATATCTCTTATATTTCTCTATATCTCTTATATATCTCCTATATATCTCTTATATATCTCTATATCTCTTATATTTCGCTATATCTCTTATATTTCTCTATATCTCTTATATATCTCCTATATATCTCTTATATATCTCTTATATATCTCTTATATATCTCTTATATATCTCTTATATATCTCCTATATATCTCCTATATATCTCCTATATATCAAATATATATCTCCTATATATCTCCTATATATCTCTTATATATCTCTATATCTCTTATATATCTCTATATCTCTTATATTTCTCTATATCTCGTATATATCTCCTATATATCTCTTATCTATCTCTTATATATCTCTTATATATCTCTTATATATCTCTATGTCTCTTATATATCTCTTATATATCTCTTATATATCTCTTATATATCTCAATATCTCTTATATAAGAGATATATAAGAGATAGAGATATATAAGAGACAGAGATATATAAGAGATATATAAGAGATATACAAGAGATATAGAGATATATAAGAGATATAGAGATATATAAGAGATATAGAGATATATAAGAGATATAGAGATATATAAGAGATATATAAGAGATATAGAGATATATAAGAGATATAGAGATATATAAGAGATATAGAGATATATATAAGAGATAAATAAGAGCTATATAAGAGATAGATATCTCTTATCTATCTCTTATATATCTCTTATCTATCTCTTATATAAGAGATACATAAGATATATAGTGATATATAAGAGATATAGAGATATATAAGAGATATATAGGAAATATATAAGAGATATATAGGAAATATATAATCGATATATAGATTTCCTATATATCTCTTATATATTTCCTATATAACTCTTATATATCTCTATATCTCTTATATATCTCTATATCTCTTATGTATCTCTTATATAAGAGATAGATAAGAGATATATAAGAGATAGATAAGAGATATATAAGAGATAGATAAGAGATATATATCTCTTATTTATCTCTTATTTATCTCTTATATATCTCTCATATATCTCTATATCTCTTTTATATCTCTATATCTCTTATATATCTCTATATCTCTTATATATCTCTTATATATCTCTTATATATATCTTATATATCTCTGTCTCTTATATATCTCTATCTCTTATATATCTCTTATATAAGAGATATATAAGAGATATATAAGAGACATAGAGATATATAAGAGATATATAAGAGATATATAAGAGATATAGAGATATATAAGAGATATATATCTCTTATATATCTCTTATATATCTCTTATATATCACTATGTCTCTTATATATCTCTATATCTCTTATATATCTCTTATATATCTCTTATATATCTCTTATATATCTCCTAAATATCTTATATATCTCTATATCTCTTATATATCTCCTATATATCTCCTATATATCTCTTATATATCTCTTATATATATCTTATATATCTCTTATATATCTCTTTATCTCTTATATTTCGCTATTTCTCTTATATATCTCTTATATATCTCTTATATATCACTATGTCTCTTATATATCTCTATATCTCTCATATATCTCTTATATATCTCTTATATATCTCCTAAATATCTTATATATCTCTATATCTCTTATATATCTCCTATATATCTCCAATATATCTCCTATATATCTCCTATATATCTCCTATATATATCTTATACATCTCTTATACATCTCTTATATATCTCTTATCTTTCTCTTATATATTTCTTATATAGAGATACATAAGTGATATATAGGAGATATATAGGAGATATATAAGAGATATATATCTCCTATATATCTCCTATATACCTCTTATATATCTCCTATATATCTCCTATATATCTCTTATATATCTCTTATATATCTCTTATATATCTCTTATATAGCTCCTAAATAGCTCCTATATAGCTCCTATATATCTCTTTATCTCTTATATATCTCTATATCTCTTATATATCTCTTATATATCTCTATATCTCTTATATTTCTCTATATCTCTTATATATCTCCTATATATCTCTTATATATCTCTATATCTCTTATATCTCTATATCTCTTATATTTCGCTATATCTCTTATATTTCGCTATATCTCTTATATATCTCTTATATATCTCTATATCTCTTATATTTCTCTATATCTCTTATATATCTCTTATATATCTCTATATCTCTTATATATCTCTATATCTCTTATGTATCTCTTATATATCTCCTATATATCTCTTATATATCTCTATATCTCCTATATATCTCTTATATATCTCTTATATATCTTATATATATCTTATATATATATCTTATATATCATATATATCTCTAGATCTCTTATATATCTCTTATATATCTCTATCTCTTATATATCTCTTATATATCTCCTATATATCGCTTATATATCTCTTATATATCTCTTATATATCTCCTATATATCTCTTATATATCACTTGTATATCTCTTTATCTCTTATATATCTCTTATATATCTCTTATATATCTCTATATCTCTATATCTCTTATATTTCTCTATATCTCTATATCTCTTATATATCTCTTATGTATCTCTTATATATCTCCTATATATCTCTTATATATCTCTATATCTCCTATATATCTCTTATATATCTCTTATATATCTTATATATATATCTTATATATATATATATCATATATATCTCTAGATCTCTTATATATCTCTTATATATCTCTATCTCTTATATATCTCTTATATATCTCTTATATATCTCTTATATATCTCTTATCTCTTATATATCTCTTATATATCTCTTATATATCTCTTATATATCTCTTATATATCTCTTATCTCCTATATATCTCTTATATATATCTTATGTATCTCTTATATATCTCTTATATCTCTTATATATCTCTTATATATCTCTTATATATCTCTTATATATCTCTTATATATCTCTTATCTCTTATATATCTCTTATATATCTCTTATGTATCTCTTATATATCTCTTATGTATCTCTTATATATCTCTTATATATCTCTTATATATCTCCTATATCTCATGTATCTCTTATGTATCTCTTATGTATCTCTTATGTATCTCTTATATATCTCTTATATATCTCCTATATCTCATGTATCTCTTATGTATCTCTTATATATCTCTTATATATCTCTTATGTATCTCTTATGTATCTCTTATGTATCTCTTATATATCTCTTATATATCTCTTATGTATCTCTTATGTATCTCTTATGTATCTCTTATGTATCTCTTATGTATCTCTTATATATCTCTTATATATCTCTTATATATCTCTTATATATCTCTTATCTCTTATATATCTCTTATATATCTCTTATGTATCTCTTATGTATCTCTTATGTATCTCTTATGTATCTCTTATGTATCTCTTATGTATCTCTTATATATCTCTTATATATCTCTTATATATCTCTTATATATCTCTTATATATCTCTTATATATCTCTTATATATCTCTTATCTCTTATATATCTCTTATATATCTCTTATGTATCTCTTATATATCTCTTATCTCTTATATATCTCTTATATATCTCTTATGTATCTCTTATATATCTCTTATGTATCTCTTATGTATCTCTTATGTATCTCTTATATATCTCTTATATATCTCTTATATATCTCTTATATATCTCTTATATATCTCTTATATATCTCTTATATATCTCTTATATATCTCTTATATATCTCTTATATATCTCTTATCTCTTATATATCTCTTATATATCTCTTATATATCTCTTATATATCTCTTATGTATCTCTTATATATCTCTTATATATCTCTTATGTATCTCTTATGTATCTCTTATGTATCTCTTATATATCTCTTATATATCTCTTATGTATCTCTTATGTATCTCTTATATATCTCTTATATATCTCTTATATATCTCTTATATATCTCTTATCGCTTATATATCTCTTATATATCTCTTATATATCTCTTATATATCTCTTATATATCTCTTATATATCTCTTATCTCCTATATATCTCCTATATATCTCTTGTATCTCTTATATATCTCTTATATCTCTTATATATCTCTTATATATCTCTTATATATATCTTATATATCTCTTATCTCCTATATATCTCTTATATATCTCTTGTATCTCTTATATATCTCTTATATATCTCTTATATATCTCTTATATATCTCTTATATATCTCTTATATATCTCTTATATATCTCTTATATATATCTTATGTATCTCTTATGTATCTCTTATATATCTCTTATATATCTCTTATCTCTTATATATCTCTTATATATCTCTTATATATCTCCTATATATCTTATATATCTCTTATATATCTCTTATATATCTCTTATGTATCTCTTATGTATCTCTTATGTATCTCTTATATATCTCTTATATATCTCTTATATATCTCTTATATATCTCTTATATATCTCTTATCGCTTATATATCTCTTATGTATCTCTTATATATCTCTTATATATCTCTTATCTCCTATATATCTCCTATATATCTCTTGTATCTCTTATATATCTCTTATATCTCTTATATATCTCTTATATATCTCTTATATATATCTTATATATCTCTTATCTCCTATATATCTCTTATATATCTCTTATATATCTCTTATATATCTCTTATATATCTCTTATATATCTCTTATATATATCTCCTATATCTCTTATATATCTCTTATATATCTCTTATATATCTCTTATATATCTCTTATGTATCTCTTATATATCTCTTATGTATCTCTTATGTATCTCTTATATATCTCTTATACAGTCGGGCAAAAAAGTATTTAGTCAGCCACCAATTGTGCAAGTTCTCCCACTTAAAAAGATGAGAGAGGCCTGTAATTTTCATCATAGGTATACCTCAACTATGAGAGACAAAATGAGGAAAAAAAATCCAGAAAATGACATTGTCTGATTTTTAAAGAATTTATTTGCAAATTATGGTGGAAAATAAGTATTTGGTCAAAAACAAACAAGCAAGATTTCTTGCTCTCACAGACCTGTAACTTCTTCTGTAAGAGGCTCCTCTGTCCTCCACTCGTTACCTGTATTAATGACACCTGTTTGAACTCTTTATCTATATAAAAGACACCTGTCCAACACTTCAAACAGTCACACTCCAAACTCCACTATGGCCAAGAGCAAAGAGCTGTCAAAGGACACCAGAAACAAAATTGTAGACCTGCACCAGGCTGGGAAGACTGAATCTGCAATAGGTAAGCAGCTTGGTGTGAAGAAATCAACTGTGGGAGCAATTATTAGGAAATGGAAGGCATACAAGACCACTGATAGTCTCCCTCGATCTGGGGCTCCCCGCAAGATCTCACCCCGTGGGGTCAAAATGATCACAAGAACGGTGATCAAAAATCCCAGAACCACACGGGGGGACCTAGTGAATGACCTGCTGAGAGCTGGGACCAAAATAACAAAGGCTACCATCAGTAACACACTACGCCGCCAGGGACTCAAATCCTGCAGTGCCAGACGTGTCCCCCTGCTAAAGGCAGTACATGTGCAGGCCCGTCTGAAGTATGTCTATATTCCCCCTATATGTGTGTGTAGTTCCAGATCATAGATTATTAGGCTGTATAATCCCACCAGAAATGTAATGTCTGTATTTCCCAGGACTTTATTCATGTAAGCATTATACCATTGATACCAATTACCCTGCTATTGTGCTGCTATTTACAGGAAAGAGATAGCAGAGGAACCATCTCCACAGGGGGGTTTACAATTCTTTGTAAACCTCTGGGCTCTAGCAGACTTTGTGGAACCGACCCAGCAGGGGGGCTGCAGCAGATGGCCAGCTGGATATTACCTGGGGGGGGATGTGTCTGACTCTTGAATCCACCAATCAAGATCCACTGCCAGCCCACTTTTGGTTTGTGCCCCGTGGGAAATTGGAAGTTTTCAAAATGACTTGTACACCTGCCAGCTCCTCATGTTAGTCGCAATCCTGGCTAGAGGTGATACTCTGCCACTGGACCTTGTGAGCGCATCGTTTGCCCGGGAAGGGGGCATCCTACCAAGCTCTGGTGTGGAGCGTCTGTGTTGTGTGGATTTATACAGTTTTCTGCTATCACAGCTGTGTGGATAAGTGATAGTTTGCCCTGTGGAACTGATCTGGGACTGTGACTATACAAGGACTGTCTGTTTGGGCCTGCTACCTGAATATCTTTCTACTCTGCAATTTACCTTTGCCACTGTTTATTGTCTATTTGTGCGTGCTGTGGAAAATAAACCGTTCTTCTGGTTTCATCTGCTCGGTGTCTGAGTGATTGAAGAACTCGTATCCTCACATTTGTTTCTTGTATTTACACTCCTTTGTGCCTTTCTGGACTCTAGTAGACTCTTTGGAACCGGACCCAGCAGGGGGGGGGGCAGCAGCAAATGGACAGCTGTAGATTACCTGTGGGGATATACCTGACTCTTGAATCCACCAATCCAGACCCAGAGCAAGCCCACTGATGGTATGGGCACCATGGGAATTTAGAAGGTTTTAAAATGACTTGTACACACGCCGGCTCCTCATGTTAGTCGCAATCCTGGCTAAGGGGTCATACCCTCCACTGGATCTTGTGGAACACGTCGTTTGCCCGGGGTGGGCATCGTACTACGCTATTGTGTGGACTTATACAGGTTTCTGCTATCACTGCTGTGTGGAGAGTGATAGTTTTGTGATTTGGAACTGCGATGCTAAAAGGACTTGGACTGCTACCTGGATGTTTCTATGCTACATTTTGCCTCTTGTTCCTGTCTTTATCTACTTGTGTGTGCTGTGAAAAAATAAACCGTATTTTGGTTTGATCTGCTCGGTGTCTGAGTGATTAGGGACCCCCGTAACCTCACGTGTACAATGGAGCATCAAGTTGTGGGGCATATGTATAATGGAGCATCATGTGTGTGGCATATGTATAATGGGCATCACAGTGTCCAGCATATGTATAATGGGCATCAGGGTGTGTGGCATATCTATAATGGAGCATCACGGTGTGGGGCATATGTATAATGGAGCATCACGTTGTGTAGCATATGTATAATGGAGCATCACGGTGTGTGGCATATGTATAATGGGCATCAGGGTGTGTGACATATGTATAATGGCGCATCACGGTGTGGGGCATATGTATAATGGAGCATCACGTTGTGTAGCATATGTATAATGGAGCATCACGGTGTGGGGCATATGTATAATGGATCAACATGTGTGTGGTATATGTATAATGGGCATCACAGTGTGCGGCATATGTATAATGGGCATCACGGTGTGTGTGGCATATGTATAATGGAGCAACCACATTGTGTGGCATATGTATAATGGAGCAATCACGTTGTGGGGCATATGTATAATGGAGCATCATGTTGTGGGGCATATGTATAATGGACATCATGTGTGTGGAATATGTATAGTGGGCATCACGGACTGCACTTTTGGGGTCATGTGTATCTGGCACTATTGGGATATGTTGAATAAGAGTGTCCTTAAGGATGTTGTGATATCTCTATCTTTATGGGGTGAATTTGAAGGGCGGGTAGTACGTGGAGGTAGGGGGAGATAAGCTCTGAAAATTCATGTGACAGAGTAACAACAGGCATGGGGGGGGTGGGGGTGAACCTCGGTGGTGGCCATTAGTTGATTGCCCTCCGGGTTTTGGAGAAGGAAGAAGAAAGGAAAACCGGTGACTATATTGTTTTTTTCTCTGAGATTCAACGGTTTGACTCTGAGATGCAACGGCGATGCAACAACTTGCTTTTTAGCTGCAACGGCGATGAAATGCTGGACTCTGAACTGCAACGGCTTCACTCAGAGCCGCAACGGTGATGCAACGGCTTAACTCGACGCCGCAACGGTGATGCAATAGCTTGACTCTGAGCCGCAGCGGTGATGCTGCAGCTTGACTCTAACCCGCAACGGTGATGCTGCAGCTTGACTCTAATCCGCAACGGTGATGCTGCAGCTTGACTCTGATCCGCAACGGCTTGACTCTGAGCCGCAACGGTGATGCAACAGCTTGACTCTGAGCCGCAACGGTGATGCTGCAGCTTGACTCTGAGCCGCAACGGCGATGCAACAGCTTGACTCTGAGCCGCAACGGTGATGCTGCAGCTTGACTCTGAGTCGCAACGGTGATGTAACGGCTTGACTCTGAGCCGCAACGGCTTGACTCTGAGCCGCTACGGTGATGCATCGGCTTGACTCAGAACCGCAACGGTGATGCAACGGCTTGACTCGGAGATGCAACGGCTTGATTCTGAGATGCTAAAAGGACTTGGACTGCTACCTGGGGCGGATTAACAATGGGCCTGATGGAGCTACAGCTCCAGGCCCTATTTCCAAATAGGCCCATTTTTTAGCTGAGGGTCAGGGCTTTCCAACAAGCCCAGCCACGCGTTGCTAGCCCCCCGGGAACTGGAGATAGGGCCAGGCAAATCTGGAACATTTTCCCCATAGGATAACATGAGACCTGCTAATTCCGACCCCCATCTGGTTCCAACGGCATCACAGAAGCTCGAGGTTGATCTCTGTCTAACCCAAATTGCTGGACCTTCAATCTGATACCAAGTTGGTCCATATGGGTTCATTGGTTCCAGAGATATTGCGGGTAAAACGATTTTTTCGTTTCTGAAATGTAATTTTATGGCTGTTTGTGTTGTTTGAGGACAGATTTCTCTGGAACCAAATGGCCCAGTTTCACAGGACCAAAATAATTTGAAAATCATTTGAAGCCCACATGTAAATGGGTCAGTTGGTTCCGAAGATACACCTAATTGTTTAATATATCTCTTATATATCTCTATATCTCTTATATATCTCTTATGTATCACTTATGTATCTCTTATATATCTCTTATATATCTCCTATATATCTCCTATATATCTCTTATATAGCTCCTATATAGCTCCTATATATCTCCTATATATCTCTTATATAGCTCCTATATAGCTCCTATATATCTCCTATATATCTCCTATATATCTCCTATATATCTCCTATATATCTCTTATATATCTCTTTATCTCTTATATATCTCTATATCTCTTATATAACTCCTATATATCACTTATGTATCTCTTATGTATCTCTTATGTATCTCTTATATATCCCTTATATAGCTCCTATATATCTCCTATATAGCTCCTATATATCTCTTTATCTCTTATATATCTCTATATCTCTTATATATCTCTAGATCTCTTATATTTCGCTATATCTCTTATATTTCGCTATATCTCTTATATATCTCTTATATATCTCTTATATAGCTCTATATCTCTTATATTTCTCTATATCTCTTATATATCTCCTATATATCTCTTATATATCTCTATATCTCTTATATTTCGCTATATCTCTTATATTTCTCTATATCTCTTATATATCTCCTATATATCTCTTATATATCTCTTATATATCTCTTATATATCTCTATATATCTCTTATATATCTCCTATATATCTCCTATATATCTCCTATATATCAAATATATATCTCCTATATATCTCCTATATATCTCTTATATATCTCTATATCTCTTATATATCTCTATATCTCTTATATTTCTCTATATCTCGTATATATCTCCTATATATCTCTTATCTATCTCTTATATATCTCTTATATATCTCTTATATATCTCTATGTCTCTTATATATCTCTTATATATCTCTTATATATCTCTATATCTCTTATATAAGAGATATATAAGAGATAGAGATATATAAGAGACAGAGATATATAAGAGATATATAAGAGATATACAAGAGATATAGAGATATATAAGAGATATAGAGATATATAAGAGATATAGAGATATATAAGAGATATAGAGATATATAAGAGATATATAAGAGATATAGAGATATATAAGAGATATAGAGATATATAAGAGATATAGAGATATATATATAAGAGATAAATAAGAGCTATATAAGAGATAGATATCTCTTATCTATCTCTTATATATCTCTTATCTATCTCTTATATAAGAGATACATAAGATATATAGTGATATATAAGAGATATAGAGATATATAAGAGATATATAGGAAATATATAAGAGATATATAGGAAATATATAATCGATATATAGATTTCCTATATATCTCTTATATATTTCCTATATAACTCTTATATATCTCTATATCTCTTATATATCTCTATATCTCTTATGTATCTCTTATATAAGAGATAGATAAGAGATATATAAGAGATAGATAAGAGATATATATCTCTTATTTATCTCTTATTTATCTCTTATATATCTCTCATATATCTCTATATCTCTTTTATATCTCTATATCTCTTATATATCTCTATATCTCTTATATATCTCTTATATATCTCTTATATATCTCTTATATATCTCTGTCTCTTATATATCTCTATCTCTTATATATCTCTTATATAAGAGATATATAAGAGATATATAAGAGACATAGAGATATATAAGAGATATATAAGAGATATATAAGAGATATAGAGATATATAAGAGATATATATCTCTTATATATCTCTTATATATCTCTTATATATCACTATGTCTCTTATATATCTCTATATCTCTTATATATCTCTTATATATCTCTTATATATCTCTTATATATCTCCTAAATATCTTATATATCTCTATATCTCTTATATATCTCCTATATATCTCCTATATATCTCTTATATATCTCTTATATATCTCTTATATATCTCTTATATATCTCTTTATCTCTTATATTTCGCTATTTCTCTTATATATCTCTTATATATCTCTTATATATCACTATGTCTCTTATATATCTCTATATCTCTCATATATCTCTTATATATCTCTTATATATCTCCTAAATATCTTATATATCTCTATATCTCTTATATATCTCCTATATATCTCCAATATATCTCCTATATATCTCCTATATATCTCCTATATATATCTTATACATCTCTTATACATCTCTTATATATCTCTTATCTTTTTCTTATATATTTCTTATATAGAGATACATAAGTGATATATAGGAGATATATAGGAGATATATAAGAGATATATATCTCCTATATATCTCCTATATACCTCTTATATATCTCCTATATATCTCCTATATATCTCTTATATATCTCTTATATATCTCTTATATATCTCTTATATAGCTCCTAAATAGCTCCTATATAGCTCCTATATATCTCTTTATCTCTTATATATCTCTATATCTCTTATATATCTCTTATATATCTCTATATCTCTTATATTTCTCTATATCTCTTATATATCTCCTATATATCTCTTATATATCTCTATATCTCTTATATCTCTATATCTCTTATATTTCGCTATATCTCTTATATTTCGCTATATCTCTTATATATCTCTTATATATCTCTATATCTCTTATATTTCTCTATATCTCTAATATATCTCTTATATATCTCTATATCTCTTATATATCTCTATATCTCTTATGTATCTCTTATATATCTCCTATATATCTCTTATATATCTCTATATCTCCTATATATCTCTTATATATCTCTTATATATCTTATATATATCTTATATATATATCTTATATATCATATATATCTCTAGATCTCTTATATATCTCTTATATATCTCTATCTCTTATATATCTCTTATATATCTCCTATATATCGCTTATATATCTCTTATATATCTCTTATATATCTCCTATATATCTCTCCTATATATCTCTTATATATCACTTGTATATCTCTTTATCTCTTATATATCTCTTATATATCTCTATATCTCTTATATTTCTCTATATCTCTTATATATCTCTGATATATCTCTATATCTCTTATATATCTCTTATGTATCTCTTATATATCTCCTATATATCTCTTATATATCTCTATATCTCCTATATATCTCTTATATATCTCTTATATATCTTATATATATCTTATATATATATATCATATATATCTCTAGATCTCTTATATATCTCTTATATATCTCTATCTCTTATATATCTCTTATATATCTCTTATGTATCTCTTATGTATCTCTTGTGTATCTCTTATGTATCTCTTATGTATCTCTTATATATCTCTTATATATCTCTTATATATCTCTTATATATCTCTTATGTATCTCTTATATATCTCTTATCTCTTATATATCTCTTATATATCTCTTATGTATCTCTTATATATCTCTTATGTATCTCTTATGTATCTCTTATGTATCTCTTATGTATCTCTTATATATCTCTTATATATCTCTTATATATCTCTTATATATCTCTTATATATCTCTTATCTCTTATATATCTCTTATATATCTCTTATATATCTCTTATATATCTCTTATATATCTCTTATATATCTCTTATCTCTTATATATCTCTTATATATCTCTTATATATCTCTTATGTATCTCTTATATATCTCTTATATATCTCTTATGTATCTCTTATGTATCTCTTATATATCTCTTATATATCTCTTATGTATCTCTTATGTATCTCTTATATATCTCTTATATATCTCTTATATATCTCTTATATATCTCTTATCGCTTATATATCTCTTATATATCTCTTATATATTTCTTATATATCTCTTATATATCTCTTATATATCTCTTATCTCCTATATATCTCCTATATATCTCTTGTATCTCTTATATATCTCTTATATCTCTTATATATCTCTTATATATCTCTTATATATATCTTATATATCTCTTATCTCCTATATATCTCCTATATATCTCTTATATATCTCTTGTATCTCTTATATATCTCTTATATATCTCTTATATATCTCTTATATATCTCTTATATATCTCTTATATATATCTTATGTATCTCTTATGTATCTCTTATATATCTCTTATATATCTCTTATCTCTTATATATCTCTTATATATCTCCTATATATCTTATATATCTCTTATATATCTCTTATATATCTCTTATATATCTCTTATATATCTCTTATATATCTCTTATATATCTCTCCTATATCTCTCCTATATCTCTCCTATATCTCTTATATATCTCTTATATATCTCTTATATATCTCTTATATATCTCTTATATATCTCTCCTATATCTCTTATATATCTCTTATATATCTCTTATATATCTCTTATATATCTCTTATATATCTCTTATGTATCTCTTATGTATCTCTTGTGTATCTCTTATGTATCTCTTATGTATCTCTTATGTATCTCTTATATATCTCTTATATATCTCTTATATATCTCTTATATATCTCTTATGTATCTCTTATATATCTCTTATCTCTTATATATCTCTTATATATCTCTTATGTATCTCTTATATATCTCTTATGTATCTCTTATGTATCTCTTATGTATCTCTTATGTATCTCTTATATATCTCTTATATATCTCTTATATATCTCTTATATATCTCTTATATATCTCTTATCTCTTATATATCTCTTATATATCTCTTATATATCTCTTATATATCTCTTATATATCTCTTATATATCTCTTATCTCTTATATATCTCTTATATATCTCTTATATATCTCTTATGTATCTCTTATATATCTCTTATATATCTCTTATGTATCTCTTATGTATCTCTTATATATCTCTTATATATCTCTTATGTATCTCTTATGTATCTCTTATATATCTCTTATATATCTCTTATATATCTCTTATATATCTCTTATCGCTTATATATCTCTTATATATCTCTTATATATTTCTTATATATCTCTTATATATCTCTTATATATCTCTTATCTCCTATATATCTCCTATATATCTCTTGTATCTCTTATATATCTCTTATATCTCTTATATATCTCTTATATATCTCTTATATATATCTTATATATCTCTTATCTCCTATATATCTCCTATATATCTCTTATATATCTCTTGTATCTCTTATATATCTCTTATATATCTCTTATATATCTCTTATATATCTCTTATATATCTCTTATATATCTCTTATATATATCTTATGTATCTCTTATGTATCTCTTATATATCTCTTATATATCTCTTATCTCTTATATATCTCTTATATATCTCCTATATATCTTATATATCTCTTATATATCTCTTATATATCTCTTATATATCTCTTATATATCTCTTATATATCTCTTATATATCTCTCCTATATCTCTCCTATATCTCTCCTATATCTCTTATATATCTCTTATATATCTCTTATATATCTCTTATATATCTCTTATATATCTCTCCTATATCTCTTATATATCTCTTATATATCTCTTATATATCTCTTATATATCTCTTATGTATCTCTTATGTATCTCTTATATATCTCTTATACAGTCGGGCAAAAAAGTATTTAGTCAGCCACCAATTGTGCAAGTTCTCCCACTTAAAAAGATGAGAGAGGCCTGTAATTTTCATCATAGGTATACCTCAACTATGAGAGACAAAATGAGGAAAAAAAATCCAGAAAATGACATTGTCTGATTTTTAAAGAATTTATTTGCAAATTATGGTGGAAAATAAGTATTTGGTCAAAAACAAACAAGCAAGATTTCTTGCTCTCACAGACCTGTAACTTCTTCTGTAAGAGGCTCCTCTGTCCTCCACTCGTTACCTGTATTAATGACACCTGTTTGAACTCTTTATCTATATAAAAGACACCTGTCCAACACTTCAAACAGTCACACTCCAAACTCCACTATGGCCAAGAGCAAAGAGCTGTCAAAGGACACCAGAAACAAAATTGTAGACCTGCACCAGGCTGGGAAGACTGAATCTGCAATAGGTAAGCAGCTTGGTGTGAAGAAATCAACTGTGGGAGCAATTATTAGGAAATGGAAGGCATACAAGACCACTGATAGTCTCCCTCGATCTGGGGCTCCCCGCAAGATCTCACCCCGTGGGGTCAAAATGATCACAAGAACGGTGATCAAAAATCCCAGAACCACACGGGGGGACCTAGTGAATGACCTGCTGAGAGCTGGGACCAAAGTAACAAAGGCTACCATCAGTAACACACTACGCCGCCAGGGACTCAAATCCTGCAGTGCCAGACGTGTCCCCCTGCTAAAGGCAGTACATGTGCAGGCCCGTCTGAAGTATGTCTATATTCCCCCTATATGTGTGTGTAGTTCCAGATCATAGATTATTAGGCTGTATAATCCCACCAGAAATGTAATGTCTGTATTTCCCAGGACTTTATTCATGTAAGCATTATACCATTGATACCAATTACCCTGCTATTGTGCTGCTATTTACAGGAAAGAGATAGCAGAGGAACCATCTCCACAGGGGGGTTTACAATTCTTTGTAAACCTCTGGGCTCTAGCAGACTTTGTGGAACCGGGCACCACAGGGGGTGATCAAATGCCCCTGCTATCAACAGGAAGGTTGTCCACAGGGGGTGACCACCACATAATGTAATCAGACTGTGTTTTGTATCTTGTGTTGACACTGCATCTGCATATCCTGGCCACTTCCAGACTTACTGGAACCGACCCAGCAGGGGGGCTGCAGCAGATGGCCAGCTGGATATTACCTGGGGGGGATGTGTCTGACTCTTGAATCCACCAATCAAGATCCACTGCCAGCCCACTTTTGGTTTGTGCCCCGTGGGAAATTGGAAGTTTTCAAAATGACTTGTACACCTGCCAGCTCCTCATGTTAGTCGCAATCCTGGCTAGAGGTGATACTCTGCCACTGGACCTTGTGAGCGCATCGTTTGCCCGGGAAGGGGGCATCCTACCAAGCTCTGGTGTGGAGCGTCTGTGTTGTGTGGATTTATACAGTTTTCTGCTATCACAGCTGTGTGGATAAGTGATAGTTTGCCCTGTGGAACTGATCTGGGACTGTGACTATACAAGGACTGTCTGTTTGGGCCTGCTACCTGAATATCTTTCTACTCTGCAATTTACCTTTGCCACTGTTTATTGTCTATTTGTGCGTGCTGTGGAAAATAAACCGTTCTTCTGGTTTCATCTGCTCGGTGTCTGAGTGATTGAAGAACTCGTATCCTCACATTTGTTTCTTGTATTTACACTCCTTTGTGCCTTTCTGGACTCTAGTAGACTCTTTGGAACCGGACCCAGCAGGGGGGGGGGGGGCAGCAGCAAATGGACAGCTGTAGATTACCTGTGGGGATATACCTGACTCTTGAATCCACCAATCCAGACCCAGAGCAAGCCCACTGATGGTATGGGCACCATGGGAATTTAGAAGGTTTTAAAATGACTTGTACACACGCCGGCTCCTCATGTTAGTCGCAATCCTGGCTAAGGGGTCATACCCTCCACTGGATCTTGTGGAACACGTCGTTTGCCCGGGGTGGGCATCGTACTACGCTATTGTGTGGACTTATACAGGTTTCTGCTATCACTGCTGTGTGGAGAGTGATAGTTTTGTGATTTGGAACTGCGATGCTAAAAGGACTTGGACTGCTACCTGGATGTTTCTATGCTACATTTTGCCTCTTGTTCCTGTCTTTATCTACTTGTGTGTGCTGTGAAAAAATAAACCGTATTTTGGTTTGATCTGCTCGGTGTCTGAGTGATTAGGGACCCCCGTAACCTCACGTGTACAATGGAGCATCAAGTTGTGGGGCATATGTATAATGGAGCATCATGTGTGTGGCATATGTATAATGGGCATCACAGTGTCCAGCATATGTATAATGGGCATCAGGGTGTGTGGCATATCTATAATGGAGCATCACGTTGTGTAGCATATGTATAATGGAGCATCACGGTGTGTGGCATATGTATAATGGGCATCAGGGTGTGTGACATATGTATAATGGCGCATCACGGTGTGGGGCATATGTATAATGGAGCATCACGTTGTGTAGCATATGTATAATGGAGCATCACGGTGTGGGGCATATGTATAATGGATCAACATGTGTGTGGTATATGTATAATGGGCATCACAGTGTGCGGCATATGTATAATGGGCATCACGGTGTGTGTGGCATATGTATAATGGAGCAACCACATTGTGTGGCATATGTATAATGGAGCAATCACGTTGTGGGGCATATGTATAATGGAGCATCATGTTGTGGGGCATATGTATAATGGACATCATGTGTGTGGAATATGTATAGTGGGCATCACGGACTGCACTTTTGGGGTCATGTGTATCTGGCACTATTGGGATATGTTGAATAAGAGTGTCCTTAAGGATGTTGTGATATCTCTATCTTTATGGGGTGAATATGAAGGGCGGGTAGTACGTGGAGGTAGGGGGAGATAAGCTCTGAAAATTCATGTGACAGAGTAACAACAGGCATGGGGGGGGTGGGGGTGAACCTCGGTGGTGGCCATTAGTTGATTGCCCTCCGGGTTTTGGAGAAGGAAGAAGAAAGGAAAACCGGTGACTATATTGTTTTTTTCTCTGAGATTCAACGGTTTGACTCTGAGATGCAACGGCGATGCAACAACTTGCTTTTTAGCTGCAACGGCGATGAAATGCTGGACTCTGAACTGCAACGGCTTCACTCAGAGCCGCAACGGTGATGCAACGGCTTAACTCGACGCCGCAACGGTGATGCAATAGCTTGACTCTGAGCCGCAGCGGTGATGCTGCAGCTTGACTCTAACCCGCAACGGTGATGCTGCAGCTTGACTCTAATCCGCAACGGTGATGTTGCAGCTTGACTCTGATCCGCAACGGCTTGACTCTGAGCCGCAACGGTGATGCAACAGCTTGACTCTGAGCCGCAACGGTGATGCTGCAGCTTGACTCTGAGCCGCAACGGTGATGCAACAGCTTGACTCTGAGCCGCAACGGTGATGCTGCAGCTTGACTCTGAGTCGCAACGGTGATGTAACGGCTTGACTCAGAAGCGCAACGGTGATTCAATAGCTTGACTCTGAGCCGCAACGGTGATGCTGCAGCTTGACTCTGAGCCGCAACGGTGATGCAACAGCTTGACTCTGAGCCGCAACGGTGATGCTGCAGCTTGACTCTGAGCCGCAACGGTGATGCAACAGCTTGACTCTGAGCCGCAACGGTGATGCTGCAGCTTGACTCTGATCCGCAACGGCTTGACTCTGAGCCGCAACGGTGATGCTGCAGCTTGACTCTGAGCCGCAACGGCGATGCAACAGCTTGACTCTGAGCCGCAACGGTGATGCTGCAGCTTGACTCTGAGTCGCAACGGTGATGTAACGGCTTGACTCTGAGCCGCAACGGCTTGACTCTGAGCCGCTACGGTGATGCATCGGCTTGACTCAGAACCGCAACGGTGATGCAACGGCTTGACTCGGAGATGCAACGGCTTGATTCTGAGATGCTAAAAGGACTTGGACTGCTACCTGGGGCGGATTAACAATGGGCCTGATGGAGCTACAGCTCCAGGCCCTATTTCCAAATAGGCCCATTTTTTAGCTGAGGGTCAGGGCTTTCCAACAAGCCCAGCCACGCGTTGCTAGCCCCCCGGGAACTGGAGATAGGGCCAGGCAAATCTGGAACATTTTCCCCATAGGATAACATGAGACCTGCTAATTCCGACCCCCATCTGGTTCCAACGGCATCACAGAAGCTCGAGGTTGATCTCTGTCTAACCCAAATTGCTGGACCTTCAATCTGATACCAAGTTGGTCCATATGGGTTCATTGGTTCCAGAGATATTGCGGGTAAAACGATTTTTTCGTTTCTGAAATGTAATTTTATGGCTGTTTGTGTTGTTTGAGGACAGATTTCTCTGGAACCAAATGGCCCAGTTTCACAGGACCAAAATAATTTGAAAATCATTTGAAGCCCACATGTAAATGGGTCAGTTGGTTCCGAAGATACACCTAATTGTTTAATATATCTCTTATATATCTCTATATCTCTTATATATCTCTTATGTATCACTTATGTATCTCTTATATATCTCTTATATATCTCCTATATATCTCCTATATATCTCTTATATAGCTCCTATATAGCTCCTATATATCTCCTATATATCTCTTATATAGCTCCTATATAGCTCCTATATATCTCCTATATATCTCTTATCTAGCTCCTATATATCTCCTATATATCTCCTATATATCTCCTATATATCTCCTATATATCTCTTATATATCTCTTTATCTCTTATATATCTCTATATCTCTTATATAACTCCTATATATCTCCTATATATCACCTATATATCACTTATGTATCTCTTATGTATCTCTTATGTATCTCTTATGTATCTCTATATCTCTTATATATCTCTATATCTCTTATATTTCGCTATATCTCTTATATTTCGCTATATCTCTTATATATATCTTATATATCTCTTATATAGCTCTATATCTCTTATATTTCTCTATATCTCTTATATTTCTCTATATCTCTTATATATCTCCTATATATCTCCTATATATCTCCTATATATCTCCTATATATCTCTTATATATCTCTATATCTCTTATATATCTCTATATCTCTTATATTTCTCTATATCTCGTATATATCTCCTATATATCTCTTATCTCCTATATATCTCTTATATATCTCTTGTATCTCTTATATATCTCTTATATATCTCTTATATATCTCTTATATATCTCTTATATATCTCTTATATATATCTTATGTATCTCTTATGTATCTCTTATATATCTCTTATATATCTCTTATCTCTTATATATCTCTTATATATCTCTTATATATCTCCTATATCTCTTATATATCTCTTATATTTCTCTTATATATCTCTTATATATCTCTTATATATCTCTTATATATCTCTTATATATCTCTTATATATATCTCCTATATCTCTTATATATCTCTTATATATCTCTTATATATCTCTTATATATCTCTTATATATCTCTTATATATCTCTTATATATATCTCCTATATCTCTTATATATCTCTTATATATCTCTTATATATCTCTTATATCTCTCTTATATCTCTTATGTATCTCTTATATATCTCTTATGTATCTCTTATGTATCTCTTATGTATCTCTTATATATCTCTTATACAGTCGGGCAAAAAAGTATCTCTTATGTATCTCTTATATATCTCTTATACAGTCGGGCAAAAAAGTATTTAGTCAGCCACCAATTGTGCAAGTTCTCCCACTTAAAAAGATGAGAGAGGCCTGTAATTTTCATCATAGGTATACCTCAACTATGAGAGACAAAATGAGGAAAAAAAATCCAGAAAATGACATTGTCTGATTTTTAAAGAATTTATTTGCAAATTATGGTGGAAAATAAGTATTTGGTCAAAAACAAACAAGCAAGATTTCTTGCTCTCACAGACCTGTAACTTCTTCTGTAAGAGGCTCCTCTGTCCTCCACTCGTTACCTGTATTAATGACACCTGTTTGAACTCTTTATCTATATAAAAGACACCTGTCCAACACTTCAAACAGTCACACTCCAAACTCCACTATGGCCAAGAGCAAAGAGCTGTCAAAGGACACCAGAAACAAAATTGTAGACCTGCACCAGGCTGGGAAGACTGAATCTGCAATAGGTAAGCAGCTTGGTGTGAAGAAATCAACTGTGGGAGCAATTATTAGGAAATGGAAGGCATACAAGACCACTGATAGTCTCCCTCGATCTGGGGCTCCCCGCAAGATCTCACCCCGTGGGGTCAAAATGATCACAAGAACGGTGATCAAAAATCCCAGAACCACACGGGGGGACCTAGTGAATGACCTGCTGAGAGCTGGGACCAAAGTAACAAAGGCTACCATCAGTAACACACTACGCCGCCAGGGACTCAAATCCTGCAGTGCCAGACGTGTCCCCCTGCTAAAGGCAGTACATGTGCAGGCCCGTCTGAAGTATGTCTATATTCCCCCTATATGTGTGTGTAGTTCCAGATCATAGATTATTAGGCTGTATAATCCCACCAGAAATGTAATGTCTGTATTTCCCAGGACTTTATTCATGTAAGCATTATACCATTGATACCAATTACCCTGCTATTGTGCTGCTATTTACAGGAAAGAGATAGCAGAGGAACCATCTCCACAGGGGGTTTACAATTCTTTGTAAACCTCTGGGCTCTAGCAGACTTTGTGGAACCGGGCACCACAGGGGGTGATCAAATGCCCCTGCTATCAACAGGAAGGTTGTCCACAGGGGGTGACCACCACATAATGTAATCAGACTGTGTTTTGTATCTTGTGTTGACACTGCATCTGCATATCCTGGCCACTTCCAGACTTACTGGAACCGACCCAGCAGGGGGGCTGCAGCAGATGGCCAGCTGGATATTACCTGGGGGGGATGTGTCTGACTCTTGAATCCACCAATCAAGATCCACTGCCAGCCCACTTTTGGTTTGTGCCCCGTGGGAAATTGGAAGTTTTCAAAATGACTTGTACACCTGCCAGCTCCTCATGTTAGTCGCAATCCTGGCTAGAGGTGATACTCTGCCACTGGACCTTGTGAGCGCATCGTTTGCCCGGGAAGGGGGCATCCTACCAAGCTCTGGTGTGGAGCGTCTGTGTTGTGTGGATTTATACAGTTTTCTGCTATCACAGCTGTGTGGATAAGTGATAGTTTGCCCTGTGGAACTGATCTGGGACTGTGACTATACAAGGACTGTCTGTTTGGGCCTGCTACCTGAATATCTTTCTACTCTGCAATTTACCTTTGCCACTGTTTATTGTCTATTTGTGCGTGCTGTGGAAAATAAACCGTTCTTCTGGTTTCATCTGCTCGGTGTCTGAGTGATTGAAGAACTCGTATCCTCACATTTGTTTCTTGTATTTACACTCCTTTGTGCCTTTCTGGACTCTAGTAGACTCTTTGGAACCGGACCCAGCAGGGGGGGGGGGGGGCAGCAGCAAATGGACAGCTGTAGATTACCTGTGGGGATATACCTGACTCTTGAATCCACCAATCCAGACCCAGAGCAAGCCCACTGATGGTATGGGCACTATGGGAATTTAGAAGGTTTTAAAATGACTTGTACACACGCCGGCTCCTCATGTTAGTCGCAATCCTGGCTAAGGGGTCATACCCTCCACTGGATCTTGTGGAACACGTCGTTTGCCCGGGGTGGGCATCGTACTACGCTATTGTGTGGACTTATACAGGTTTCTGCTATCACTGCTGTGTGGAGAGTGATAGTTTTGTGATTTGGAACTGCGATGCTAAAAGGATTTGGACTGCTACCTGGATGTTTCTATGCTACATTTTGCCTCTTGTTCCTGTCTTTATCTACTTGTGTGTGCTGTGAAAAAATAAACCGTATTTTGGTTTGATCTGCTCGGTGTCTGAGTGATTAGGGACCCCCGTAACCTCACGTGTACAATGGAGCATCAAGTATTGGGGCATATGTATAATGGAGCATCATGTGTGTGGCATATGTATAATGGGCATCACAGTGTCCAGCATATGTATAATGGGCATCAGGGTGTGTGGCATATCTATAATGGAGCATCACGTTGTGTAGCATATGTATAATGGAGCATCACGGTGTGTGGCATATGTATAATGGGCATCAGGGTGTGTGACATATGTATAATGGCGCATCACGGTGTGGGGCATATGTATAATGGAGCATCACGTTGTGTAGCATATGTATAATGGAGCATCACGGTGTGGGGCATATGTATAATGGATCAACATGTGTGTGGTATATGTATAATGGGCATCACAGTGTGCGGCATATGTATAATGGGCATCACGGTGTGTGTGGCATATGTATAATGGAGCAACCACATTGTGTGGCATATGTATAATGGAGCAATCATGTTGTGGGGCATATGTATAATGGAGCATCATGTTGTGGGGCATATGTATAATGGACATCATGTGTGTGGAATATGTATAGTGGGCATCACGGACTGCACTTTTGGGGTCATGTGTATCTGGCACTATTGGGATATGTTGAATAAGAGTGTCCTTAAGGATGTTGTGATATCTCTATCTTTATGGGGTGAATATGAAGGGCGGGTAGTACGTGGAGGTAGGGGGAGATAAGCTCTGAAAATTCATGTGACAGAGTAACAACAGGCATGGGGGGGGTGGGGGTGAACCTCGGTGGTGGCCATTAGTTGATTGCCCTCCGGGTTTTGGAGAAGGAAGAAGAAAGGAAAACCGGTGACTATATTGTTTTTTTCTCTGAGATTCAACGGTTTGACTCTGAGATGCAACGGCGATGCAACAACTTGCTTTTTAGCTGCAACGGCGATGAAATGCTGGACTCTGAACTGCAACGGCTTCACTCAGAGCCGCAACGGTGATGCAACGGCTTAACTCGACGCCGCAACGGTGATGCAATAGCTTGACTCTGAGCCGCAGCGGTGATGCTGCAGCTTGACTCTAACCCGCAACGGTGATGCTGCAGCTTGACTCTAATCCGCAACGGTGATGCTGCAGCTTGACTCTGATCCGCAACGGCTTGACTCTGAGCCGCAACGGTGATGCAACAGCTTGACTCTGAGCCGCAACGGTGATGCTGCAGCTTGACTCTGAGCCGCAACGGTGATGCAACAGCTTGACTCTGAGCCGCAACGGTGATGCTGCAGCTTGACTCTGAGCCGCAACGGTGATGCAACAGCTTGACTCTGAGCCGCAATGGTGATGCTGCAGCTTGACTCTGATCCGCAACGGCTTGACTCTGAGCCGCAACGGTGATGCTGCAGCTTGACTCTGAGCCGCAACGGCGATGCAACTGCTTGACTCTGAGCCGCAACGGTGATGCTGCAGCTTGACTCTGAGTCGCAACGGTGATGTAACGGCTTGACTCTGAGCCGCAACGGCTTGACTCTGAGCCGCTACGGTGATGCATCGGCTTGACTCAGAACCGCAACGGTGATGCAACGGCTTGACTCGGAGATGCAACGGCTTGATTCTGAGATGCTAAAAGGACTTGGACTGCTACCTGGGGCGGATTAACAATGGGCCTGATGGAGCTACAGCTCCAGGCCCTATTTCCAAATAGGCCCATTTTTTAGCTGAGGGTCAGGGCTTTCCAACAAGCCCAGCCACGCGTTGCTAGCCCCCCGGGAACTGGAGATAGGGCCAGGCAAATCTGGAACATTTTCCCCATAGGATAACATGAGACCTGCTAATTCCGACCCCCATCTGGTTCCAACGGCATCACAGAAGCTCGAGGTTGATCTCTGTCTAACCCAAATTGCTGGACCTTCAATCTGATACCAAGTTGGTCCATATGGGTTCATTGGTTCCAGAGATATTGCGGGTAAAACGATTTTTTCGTTTCTGAAATGTAATTTTATGGCTGTTTGTGTTGTTTGAGGACAGATTTCTCTGGAACCAAATGGCCCAGTTTCACAGGACCAAAATAATTTGAAAATCATTTGAAGCCCACATGTAAATGGGTCAGTTGGTTCCGAAGATACACCTAATTGTTTAATATATCTCTTATATATCTCTATATCTCTTATATATCTCTTATGTATCACTTATGTATCTCTTATATATCTCTTATATATCTCCTATATATCTCCTATATATCTCTTATATAGCTCCTATATAGCTCCTATATATCTCCTATATATCTCTTATATAGCTCCTATATAGCTCCTATATATCTCCTATATATCTCTTATCTAGCTCCTATATATCTCCTATATATCTCCTATATATCTCCTATATATCTCCTATATATCTCTTATATATCTCTTTATCTCTTATATATCTCTATATCTCTTATATAACTCCTATATATCTCCTATATATCACCTATATATCACTTATGTATCTCTTATGTATCTCTTATGTATCTCTTATGTATCTCTATATCTCTTATATATCTCTATATCTCTTATATTTCGCTATATCTCTTATATTTCGCTATATCTCTTATATATATCTTATATATCTCTTATATAGCTCTATATCTCTTATATTTCTCTATATCTCTTATATTTCTCTATATCTCTTATATATCTCCTATATATCTCTTATATATCTCTATATCTCTTATATTTCGCTATATCTCTTATATTTCTCTATATCTCTTATATATCTCCTATATATCTCCTATATATCTCCTATATATCTCTTATATATCTCTATATCTCTTATATATCTCTATATCTCTTATATTTCTCTATATCTCGTATATATCTCCTATATATCTCTTATCTCCTATATATCTCTTATATATCTCTTGTATCTCTTATATATCTCTTATATATCTCTTATATATCTCTTATATATCTCTTATATATATCTTATGTATCTCTTATGTATCTCTTATATATCTCTTATATATCTCTTATCTCTTATATATCTCTTATATATCTCTTATATATCTCCTATATATCTTATATATCTCTTATATATCTCTTATATTTCTCTTATATATCTCTTATATATCTCTTATATATCTCTTATATATCTCTTATATATCTCTTATATATATCTCCTATATCTCTTATATATCTCTTATATATCTCTTATATATCTCTTATATATCTCTTATATATCTCTTATATATCTCTTATATATATCTCCTATATCTCTTATATATCTCTTATATATCTCTTATATATCTCTTATATATCTCTTATATCTCTTATGTATCTCTTATATATCTCTTATGTATCTCTTATGTATCTCTTATGTATCTCTTATATATCTCTTATACAGTCGGGCAAAAAAGTATCTCTTATGTATCTCTTATATATCTCTTATACAGCCGGGCAAAAAAGTATTTAGTCAGCCACCAATTGTGCAAGTTCTCCCACTTAAAAAGATGAGAGAGGCCTGTAATTTTCATCATAGGTATACCTCAACTATGAGAGACAAAATGAGGAAAAAAAATCCAGAAAATGACATTGTCTGATTGTCTGATTTTTAAAGAATTTATTTGCAAATTATGGTGGAAAATAAGTATTTGGTCAAAAACAAACAAGCAAGATTTCTTGCTCTCACAGACCTGTAACTTCTTCTGTAAGAGGCTCCTCTGTCCTCCACTCGTTACCTGTATTAATGACACCTGTTTGAACTCTTTATCTATATAAAAGACACCTGTCCAACACTTCAAACAGTCACACTCCAAGAGGCCAAGAGCAAAGAGCTGTCAAAGGACACCAGAAACAAAATTGTAGACCTGCACCAGGCTGGGAAGACTGAATCTGCAATAGGTAAGCAGCTTGGTGTGAAGAAATCAACTGTGGGAGCAATTATTAGGAAATGGAAGGCATACAAGACCACTGATAGTCTCCCTCGATCTGGGGCTCCCCGCAAGATCTCACCCCGTGGGGTCAAAATGATCACAAGAACGGTGATCAAA
Organism: Crinia signifera; assembly: GCF_055691185.1. NCBI lineage: Eukaryota > Metazoa > Chordata > Amphibia > Anura > Myobatrachidae > Crinia > Crinia signifera. The sequence continues at coordinate 32,755,262 of NC_139228.1, read as the reverse complement.
AATCCCAGAACCACACGGGGGGACCTAGTGAATGACCTGCTGAGAGCTGGGACCAAAGTAACAAAGGCTACCATCAGTAACACACTACGCCGCCAGGGACTCAAATCCTGCAGTGCCAGACGTGTCCCCCTGCTAAAGGCAGTACATGTGCAGGCCCGTCTGAAGTATGTCTATATTCCCCCTATATGTGTGTGTAGTTCCAGATCATAGATTATTAGGCTGTATAGTCCCACCAGAAATGTAATGTCTGTATTTCCCAGGACTTTATTCATGTAAGCATTATACCATTGATACCAATTACCCTGCTATTGTGCTGCTATTTACAGGAAAGAGATAGCAGAGGAACCATCTCCACAGGGGGGTTTACAATTCTTTGTAAACCTCTGGGCTCTAGCAGACTTTGTGGAACCGGGCACCACAGGGGGTGATCAAATGCCCCTGCTATCAACAGGAAGGTTGTCCACAGGGGGTGACCACCACATAATGTAATCAGACTGTGTTTTGTATCTTGTGTTGACACTGCATCTGCATATCCTGGCCACTTCCAGACTTACTGGAACCGACCCAGCAGGGGGGCTGCAGCAGATGGCCAGCTGGATATTACCTGGGCGGGATGTGTCTGACTCTTGAATCCACCAATCAAGATCCACTGCCAGCCCACTTTTGGTTTGTGCCCCGTGGGAAATTGGAAGTTTTCAAAATGACTTGTACACCTGCCAGCTCCTCATGTTAGTCGCAATCCTGGCTAGAGGTGATACTCTGCCACTGGACCTTGTGAGCGCATCGTTTGCCCGGGAAGGGGGCATCCTACCAAGCTCTGGTGTGGAGCGTCTGTGTTGTGTGGATTTATACAGTTTTCTGCTATCACAGCTGTGTGGATAAGTGATAGTTTGCCCTGTGGAACTGATCTGGGACTGTGACTATACAAGGACTGTCTGTTTGGGCCTGCTACCTGAATATCTTTCTACTCTGCAATTTACCTTTGCCACTGTTTATTGTCTATTTGTGCGTGCTGTGGAAAATAAACCGTTCTTCTGGTTTCATCTGCTCGGTGTCTGAGTGATTGAAGAACTCGTATCCTCACATTTGTTTCTTGTATTTACACTCCTTTGTGCCTTTCTGGACTCTAGTAGACTCTTTGGAACCGGACCCAGCAGGGGGGGGGGCAGCAGCAAATGGACAGCTGTAGATTACCTGTGGGGATATACCTGACTCTTGAATCCACCAATCCAGACCCAGAGCAAGCCCACTGATGGTATGGGCACTATGGGAATTTAGAAGGTTTTAAAATGACTTGTACACACGCCGGCTCCTCATGTTAGTCGCAATCCTGGCTAAGGGGTCATACCCTCCACTGGATCTTGTGGAACACGTCGTTTGCCCGGGGTGGGCATCGTACTACGCTATTGTGTGGACTTATACAGGTTTCTGCTATCACTGCTGTGTGGAGAGTGATAGTTTTGTGATTTGGAACTGCGATGCTAAAAGGACTTGGACTGCTACCTGGATGTTTCTATGCTACATTTTGCCTCTTGTTCCTGTCTTTATCTACTTGTGTGTGCTGTGAAAAAATAAACCGTATTTTGGTTTGATCTGCTCGGTGTCTGAGTGATTAGGGACCCCCGTAACCTCACGTGTACAATGGAGCATCAAGTTGTGGGGCATATGTATAATGGAGCATCATGTGTGTGGCATATGTATAATGGGCATCACAGTGTCCAGCATATGTATAATGGGCATCAGGGTGTGTGGCATATCTATAATGGAGCATCACGGTGTGGGGCATATGTATAATGGAGCATCACGTTGTGTAGCATATGTATAATGGAGCATCACGGTGTGTGGCATATGTATAATGGGCATCAGGGTGTGTGACATATGTATAATGGCGCATCACGGTGTGGGGCATATGTATAATGGAGCATCACGTTGTGTAGCATATGTATAATGGAGCATCACGGTGTGGGGCATATGTATAATGGATCAACATGTGTGTGGTATATGTATAATGGGCATCACAGTGTGCGGCATATGTATAATGGGCATCACGGTGTGTGTGGCATATGTATAATGGAGCAACCACATTGTGTGGCATATGTATAATGGAGCAATCACGTTGTGGGGCATATGTATAATGGAGCATCATGTTGTGGGGCATATGTATAATGGACATCATGTGTGTGGAATATGTATAGTGGGCATCACGGACTGCACTTTTGGGGTCATGTGTATCTGGCACTATTGGGATATGTTGAATAAGAGTGTCCTTAAGGATGTTGTGATATCTCTATCTTTATGGGGTGAATATGAAGGGCGGGTAGTACGTGGAGGTAGGGGGAGATAAGCTCTGAAAATTCATGTGACAGAGTAACAACAGGCATGGGGGGGGGGTGGGGGTGAACCTCGGTGGTGGCCATTAGTTGATTGCCCTCCGGGTTTTGGAGAAGGAAGAAGAAAGGAAAACCGGTGACTATATTGTTTTTTTCTCTGAGATTCAACGGTTTGACTCTGAGATGCAACGGCGATGCAACAACTTGCTTTTTAGCTGCAACGGCGATGAAATGCTGGACTCTGAACTGCAACGGCTTCACTCAGAGCCGCAACGGTGATGCAACGGCTTAACTCGACGCCGCAACGGTGATGCAATAGCTTGACTCTGAGCCGCAGCGGTGATGCTGCAGCTTGACTCTAACCCGCAACGGTGATGCTGCAGCTTGACTCTAATCCGCAACGGTGATGCTGCAGCTTGACTCTGATCCGCAACGGTGATGCAACAGCTTGACTCTGAGCCGCAACGGTGATGCAACAGCTTGACTCTGAGCCGCAACGGTGATGCTGCAGCTTGACTCTGAGCCGCAACGGTGATGCAACAGCTTGACTCTGAGCCGCAACAGTGATGCTGCAGCTTGACTCTGAGTCGCAACGGTGATGTAACGGCTTGACTCAGAAGCGCAACGGTGATTCAATAGCTTGACTCTGAGCCGCAACGGTGATGCTGCAGCTTGACTCTGAGTCGCAACGGTGATGTAACGGCTTGACTAAGAAGCGCAACGGTGATTCAATAGCTTGACTCTGAGCCGCAACGGTGATGCCGCAGCTTGACTCTGAGCCGCAACGGTGATGCAACAGCTTGACTCTGAGCCGCAACGGTGATGCTGCAGCTTGACTCTGAGCCACAACGGTGATGCAACAGCTTGACTCTGAGCCGCAACGGTGATGCTGCAGCTTGACTCTGATCCGCAACGGCTTGACTCTGAGCCGCAACGGTGATACTGCAGCTTGACTCTGAGCCGCAACGGCGATGCAACAGCTTGACTCTGAGCCGCAACGGTGATGCTGCAGCTTGACTCTGAGTCGCAACGGTGATGTAACGGCTTGACTCTGAGCCGCAACGGCTTGACTCTGAGCCGCTACGGTGATGCATCGGCTTGACTCAGAACCGCAACGGTGATGCAACGGCTTGACTCGGAGATGCAACGGCTTGATTCTGAGATGCTAAAAGGACTTGGACTGCTACCTGGGGCGGATTAACAATGGGCCTGATGGAGCTACAGCTCCAGGCCCTATTTCCAAATAGGCCCATTTTTTAGCTGAGGGTCAGGGCTTTCCAACAAGCCCAGCCACGCGTTGCTAGCCCCCCGGGAACTGGAGATAGGGCCAGGCAAATCTGGAACATTTTCCCCATAGGATAACATGAGACCTGCTAATTCCGACCCCCATCTGGTTCCAACGGCATCACAGAAGCTCGAGGTTGATCTCTGTCTAGCCCAAATTGCTGGACCTTCAATCTGATACCAAGTTGGTCCATATGGGTTCATTGGTTCCAGAGATATTGCGGGTAAAACGATTTTTTCGTTTCTGAAATGTAATTTTATGGCTGTTTGTGTTGTTTGAGGACAGATTTCTCTGGAACCAAATGGCCCAGTTTCACAGGACCAAAATAATTTGAAGCCCACATGTAAATGGGTCAGTTGGTTCCGAAGATACACCTAATTGTTTAATATATCTCTTATATATCTCTATATCTCTTATATATCTCTTATGTATCTCCTATATATCTCCTATATATCTCTTATATAGCTCCTATATAGCTCCTATATATCTCCTATATATCTCTTATATAGCTCCTATATAGCTCCTATATATCTCCTATATATCTCTTATCTAGCTCCTATATATCTCCTATATATCTCCTATATATCTCCTATATATCTCTTATATATCTCTTTATCTCTTATATATCTCTATATCTCTTATATAACTCCTATATATCTCCTATATATCACCTATATATCACTTATGTATCTCTTATGTATCTCTTATGTATCTCTTATGTATCTCTATATCTCTTATATATCTCTATATCTCTTATATTTCGCTATATCTCTTATATTTCGCTATATCTCTTATATATATCTTATATATCTCTTATATAGCTCTATATCTCTTATATTTCTCTATATCTCTTATATTTCTCTATATCTCTTATATATCTCCTATATATCTCTTATATATCTCTATATCTCTTATATTTCGCTATATCTCTTATATTTCTCTATATCTCTTATATATCTCCTATATATCTCTTATATATCTCATATATATCTCTTATATATCTCTTATATATCTCTTATATATCTCCTATATATCTCCTATATATCTCCTATATATCTCCTATATATCTCCTATATATCTCTTATATATCTCTATATCTCTTATATATCTCTATATCTCTTATATTTCTCTATATCTCGTATATATCTCCTATATATCTCTTATCTATCTCTTATATATCTCTTATATATCTCTTATCTCCTATATATCTCTTATATATCTCTTGTATCTCTTATATATCTCTTATATATCTCTTATATATCTCTTATATATCTCTTATATATCTCTTATATATATCTTATGTATCTCTTATGTATCTCTTATATATCTCTTATATATCTCTTATCTCTTATATATCTCTTATATATCTCTTATATATCTCCTATATATCTTATATATCTCTTATATATCTCTTATATATCTCTTATATATCTCTTATATATCTCTTATATATCTCTTATATATCTCTTATATATATCTCTTATATATCTCTTATATATCTCTTATATATCTCTTATATATCTCTTATATATCTCTTATATATCTCTTATATATATCTCCTATATCTCTTATATATCTCTTATATATCTCTTATATATCTCTTATATATCTCTTATATATCTCTTATATATCTCTTATATATCTCTTATGTATCTCTTATATATCTCTTATGTATCTCTTATGTATCTCTTATGTATCTCTTATGTATCTCTTATACAGTCGGGCAAAAAAGTATCTCCTATGTATCTCTTATATATCTCTTATACAGTCGGGCAAAAAAGTATTTAGTCAGCCACCAATTGTGCAAGTTCTCCCACTTAAAAAGATGAGAGAGGCCTGTAATTTTCATCATAGGTATACCTCAACTATGAGAGACAAAATGAGGAAAAAAAATCCAGAAAATGACATTGTCTGATTTTTAAAGAATTTATTTGCAAATTATGGTGGAAAATAAGTATTTGGTCAAAAACAAACAAGCAAGATTTCTTGCTCTCACAGACCTGTAACTTCTTCTGTAAGAGGCTCCTCTGTCCTCCACTCGTTACCTGTATTAATGACACCTGTTTGAACTCTTTATCTATATAAAAGACACCTGTCCAACACTTCAAACAGTCACACTCCAAACTCCACTATGGCCAAGAGCAAAGAGCTGTCAAAGGACACCAGAAACAAAATTGTAGACCTGCACCAGGCTGGGAAGACTGAATCTGCAATAGGTAAGCAGCTTGGTGTGAAGAAATCAACTGTGGGAGCAATTATTAGGAAATGGAAGGCATACAAGACCACTGATAGTCTCCCTCGATCTGGGGCTCCCCGCAAGATCTCACCCCGTGGGGTCAAAATGATCACAAGAACGGTGATCAAAAATCCCAGAACCACACGGGGGGACCTAGTGAATGACCTGCTGAGAGCTGGGACCAAAGTAACAAAGGCTACCATCAGTAATACACTACGCCGCCAGGGACTCAAATCCTGCAGTGCCAGACGTGTCCCCCTGCTAAAGGCAGTACATGTGCAGGCCCGTCTGAAGTATGTCTATATTCCCCCTATATGTGTGTGTAGTTCCAGATCATAGATTATTAGGCTGTATAATCCCACCAGAAATGTAATGTCTGTATTTCCCAGGACTTTATTCATGTAAGCATTATACCATTGATACCAATTACCCTGCTATTGTGCTGCTATTTACAGGAAAGAGATAGCAGAGGAACCATCTCCACAGGGGGGTTTACAATTCTTTGTAAACCTCTGGGCTCTAGCAGACTTTGTGGAACCGGGCACCACAGGGGGTGATCAAATGCCCCTGCTATCAACAGGAAGGTTGTCCACAGGGGGTGACCACCACATAATGTAATCAGACTGTGTTTTGTATCTTGTGTTGACACTGCATCTGCATATCCTGGCCACTTCCAGACTTACTGGAACCGACCCAGCAGGGGGGCTGCAGCAGATGGCCAGCTGGATATTACCTGGGGGAGATGTGTCTGACTCTTGAATCCACCAATCAAGATCCACTGCCAGCCCACTTTTGGTTTGTGCCCCGTGGGAAATTGGAAGTTTTCAAAATGACTTGTACACCTGCCAGCTCCTCATGTTAGTCGCAATCCTGGCTAGAGGTGATACTCTGCCACTGGACCTTGTGAGCGCATCGTTTGCCCGGGAAGGGGGCATCCTACCAAGCTCTGGTGTGGAGCGTCTGTGTTGTGTGGATTTATACAGTTTTCTGCTATCACAGCTGTGTGGATAAGTGATAGTTTGCCCTGTGGAACTGATCTGGGACTGTGACTATACAAGGACTGTCTGTTTGGGCCTGCTACCTGAATATCTTTCTACTCTGCAATTTACCTTTGCCACTGTTTATTGTCTATTTGTGCGTGCTGTGGAAAATAAACCGTTCTTCTGGTTTCATCTGCTCGGTGTCTGAGTGATTGAAGAACTCGTATCCTCACATTTGTTTCTTGTATTTACACTCCTTTGTGCCTTTCTGGACTCTAGTAGACTCTTTGGAACCGGACCCAGCAGAGGGGGGGGGGCAGCAGCAAATGGACAGCTGTAGATTACCTGTGGGGATATACCTGACTCTTGAATCCACCAATCCAGACCCAGAGCAAGCCCACTGATGGTATGGGCACCATGGGAATTTAGAAGGTTTTAAAATGACTTGTACACACGCCGGCTCCTCATGTTAGTCGCAATCCTGGCTAAGGGGTCATACCCTCCACTGGATCTTGTGGAACACGTCGTTTGCCCGGGGTGGGCATCGTACTACGCTATTGTGTGGACTTATACAGGTTTCTGCTATCACTGCTGTGTGGAGAGTGATAGTTTTGTGATTTGGAACTGCGATGCTAAAAGGACTTGGACTGCTACCTGGATGTTTCTATGCTACATTTTGCCTCTTGTTCCTGTCTTTATCTACTTGTGTGTGCTGTGAAAAAATAAACCGTATTTTGGTTTGATCTGCTCGGTGTCTGAGTGATTAGGGACCCCCGTAACCTCACGTGTACAATGGAGCATCAAGTTGTGGGGCATATGTATAATGGAGCATCATGTGTGTGGCATATGTATAATGGGCATCACAGTGTCCAGCATATGTATAATGGGCATCAGGGTGTGTGGCATATCTATAATGGAGCATCACGGTGTGGGGCATATGTATAATGGAGCATCACGTTGTGTAGCATATGTATAATGGAGCATCACGGTGTGTGGCATATGTATAATGGGCATCAGGGTGTGTGACATATGTATAATGGCGCATCACGGTGTGGGGCATATGTATAATGGAGCATCACGTTGTGTAGCATATGTATAATGGAGCATCACGGTGTGGGGCATATGTATAATGGATCAACATGTGTGTGGTATATGTATAATGGGCATCACAGTGTGCGGCATATGTATAATGGGCATCACGGTGTGTGTGGCATATGTATAATGGAGCAACCACATTGTGTGGCATATGTATAATGGAGCAATCACGTTGTGGGGCATATGTATAATGGAGCATCATGTTGTGGGGCATATGTATAATGGACATCATGTGTGTGGAATATGTATAGTGGGCATCACGGACTGCACTTTTGGGGTCATGTGTATCTGGCACTATTGGGATATGTTGAATAAGAGTGTCCTTAAGGATGTTGTGATATCTCTATCTTTATGGGGTGAATATGAAGGGCGGGTAGTACGTGGAGGTAGGGGGAGATAAGCTCTGAAAATTCATGTGACAGAGTAACAACAGGCATGGGGGGGGGTGGGGGTGAACCTCGGTGGTGGCCATTAGTTGATTGCCCTCCGGGTTTTGGAGAAGGAAGAAGAAAGGAAAACCGGTGACTATATTGTTTTTTTCTCTGAGATTCAACGGTTTGACTCTGAGATGCAACGGCGATGCAACAACTTGCTTTTTAGCTGCAACGGCGATGAAATGCTGGACTCTGAACTGCAACGGCTTCACTCAGAGCCGCAACGGTGATGCAATAGCTTGACTCTGAGCCGCAGCGGTGATGCTGCAGCTTGACTCTAACCCGCAACGGTGATGCTGCAGCTTGACTCTAATCCGCAACGGTGATGCTGCAGCTTGACTCTGATCCGCAACGGCTTGACTCTGAGCCGCAACGGTGATGCAACAGCTTGACTCTGAGCCGCAACGGTGATGCTGCAGCTTGACTCTGAGCCGCAACGGTGATGCAACAGCTTGACTCTGAGCCGCAACGGTGATGCAACAGCTTGACTCTGAGCCGCAACGGTGATGTAACTGCTTGACTCAGAAGCGCAACGGTGATTCAATAGCTTGACTCTGAGCCGCAACGGTGATGCTGCAGCTTGACTCTGAGTCGCAACGGTGATGTAACGGCTTGACTCAGAAGCGCAACGGTGATTCAATAGCTTGACTCTGAGCCGCAACGGTGATGCTGCAGCTTGACTCTGAGCCGCAACGGTGATGCAACAGCTTGACTCTGAGCCGCAACGGTGATGCTGCAGCTTGACTCTGAGCCGCAACGGTGATGCAACAGCTTGACTCTGAGCCGCAACGGTGATGCTGCAGCGTGACTCTGATCCGCAACGGCTTGACTCTGAGCCGCAACGGTGATGCTGCAGCTTGACTCTGAGCCGCAACGGCGATGCAACAGCTTGACTCTGAGCCGCAACGGTGATGCTGCAGCTTGACTCCGAGTCGCAACGGTGATGTAACGGCTTGACTCTGAGCCGCAACGGCTTGACTCTGAGCCGCTACGGTGATGCATCGGCTTGACTCAGAACCGCAACGGTGATGCAACGGCTTGACTCGGAGATGCAACGGCTTGATTCTGAGATGCTAAAAGGACTTGGACTGCTACCTGGGGCGGATTAACAATGGGCCTGATGGAGCTACAGCTCCAGGCCCTATTTCCAAATAGGCCCATTTTTTAGCTGAGGGTCAGGGCTTTCCAACAAGCCCAGCCACGCGTTGCTAGCCCCCCGGGAACTGGAGATAGGGCCAGGCAAATCTGGAACATTTTCCCCATAGGATAACATGAGACCTGCTAATTCCGACCCCCATCTGGTTCCAACGGCATCACAGAAGCTCGAGGTTGATCTCTGTCTAACCCAAATTGCTGGACCTTCAATCTGATACCAAGTTGGTCCATATGGGTTCATTGGTTCCAGAGATATTGCGGGTAAAACGATTTTTTCGTTTCTGAAATGTAATTTTATGGCTGTTTGTGTTGTTTGAGGACAGATTTCTCTGGAACCAAATGGCCCAGTTTCACAGGACCAAAATAATTTGAAAATCATTTGAAGCCCACATGTAAATGGGTCAGTTGGTTCCGAAGATACACCTAATTGTTTAATATATCTCTTATATATCTCTATATCTCTTATATATCTCTTATGTATCACTTATGTATCTCTTATATATCTCTTATATATCTCCTATATATCTCCTATATATCTCTTATATAGCTCCTATATAGCTCCTATATATCTCCTATATATCTCTTATATAGCTCCTATATAGCTCCTATATATCTCCTATATATCTCTTATCTAGCTCCTATATATCTCCTATATATCTCCTATATATCTCCTATATATCTCCTATATATCTCCTATATATCTCTTATATATCTCTTTATCTCTTATATATCTCTATATCTCTTATATAACTCCTATATATCTCCTATATATCACCTATATATCACTTATGTATCTCTTATGTATCTCTTATGTATCTCTTATGTAGCTCTTATATATCTCTTATATATCCCTTATATAGCTCCTATATAGCTCCTATATATCTCTTTATCTCTTATATATCTCTATATCTCTTATATATCTCTATATCTCTTATATTTCGCTATATCTCTTATATTTCGCTATATCTCTTATATATCTCTTATATATCTCTTATATAGCTCTATATCTCTTATATTTCTCTATATCTCTTATATTTCTCTATATCTCTTATATATCTCCTATATATCTCTTATATATCTCTATATCTCTTATATTTCGCTATATCTCTTATATTTCTCTATATCTCTTATATATCTCCTATATATCTCTTATATATCTCTTATATATCTCTTATATATCTCTTATATATCTCTTATATATCTCCTATATATCTCCTATATATCTCCTATATATCTCCTATATATCTCCTATATATCTCTTATATATCTCTATATCTCTTATATATCTCTATATCTCTTATATTTCTCTATATCTCGTATATATCTCCTATATATCTCTTATATATCTCTTATATATCTCTTATATATCTCTATGTCTCTTATATATCTCTTATATATCTCTTATATATCTCTATATCTCTTATATAAGAGATATATAAGAGATAGAGATATATAAGAGACAGAGATATATAAGAGATATATAAGAGATATGCAAGAGATATAGAGATATATAAGAGATATAGAGATATATAAGAGATATAGAGATATATAAGAGATATAGAGATATATAAGAGATATATAAGAGATATAGAGATATATAAGAGATATAGAGATATATAAGAGATATAGAGATATATATAAGAGATAAATAAGAGCTATATAAGAGATAGATATCTCTTATCTATCTCTTATATATCTCTTATCTATCTCTTATATAACAGATACATAAGAGATATAGAGATATATAAGAGATATAGAGATATATAAGAGATATATAGGAAATATATAAGAGATATATAGGAAATATATAATCGATATATAGATTTCCTATATATCTCTTATATATTTCCTATATAACTCTTATATATCTCTATATCTCTTATATATCTCTATATCTCTTATGTATCTCTTATATAAGAGATAGATAAGAGATATATAAGAGATAGATAAGAGATATATATCTCTTATTTATCTCTTATTTATCTCTTATATATCTCTCATATATCTCTATATCTCTTTTATATCTCTATATCTCTTATATATCTCTATATCTCTTATATATCTCTTATATATCTCTTATATATATCTTATATATCTCTGTCTCTTATATATCTCTATCTCTTATATATCTCTTATATAAGAGATATATAAGAGACATAGAGATATATAAGAGATATATAAGAGATATATAAGAGATATAGAGATATATAAGAGATATATATCTCTTATATATCTCTTATATATCTCTTATATATCTCTTATATATCACTATGTCTCTTATATATCTCTATATCTCTTATATATCTCTTATATATCTCTTATATATCTCCTAAATATCTTATATATCTCTATATCTCTTATATATCTCCTATATATATCCTATATATCTCCTATATATCTCTTATATATCTCTTATATATCTCTTATATATCTCTTATATATCTCTTTATCTCTTATATTTCGCTATTTCTCTTATATATCTCTTATATATCTCTTATATATCACTATGTCTCTTATATATCTCTATATCTCTCATATATCTCTTATATATCTCTTATATATCTCCTAAATATCTTATATATCTCTATATCTCTTATATATATCTCCTATATATCTCCTATATATCTCCTATATATCTCCTATATATCTCCTATATATATCTTATACATCTCTTATACATCTCTTATATATCTCTTATCTTTCTCTTATATATTTCTTATATAGAGATACATAAGTGATATATAGGAGATATATAGGAGATATATAGGAGATATATAAGAGATATATATCTCCTATATATCTCCTATATACCTCTTATATATCTCCTATATATCTCCTATATATCTCTTATATATCTCTTATATATCTCTTATATAGCTCCTAAATAGCTCCTATATAGCTCCTATATATCTCTTTATCTCTTATATATCTCTATATCTCTTATATATCTCTTATATATCTCTTATATATCTCTATATCTCTTATATTTCTCTATATCTCTTATATATCTCCTATATATCTCTTATATATCTCTATATCTCTTATATCTCTATATCTCTTATATTTCGCTATATCTCTTATATTTCGCTATATCTCTTATATATCTCTTATATATCTCTTATATAGCTCTATATCTCTTATATTTCTCTATATCTCTTATATTTCTCTATATCTCTTATATATCTCCTATATATCTCTTATATATCTCTATATCTCTTATATTTCGCTATATCTCTTATATTTCTCTATATCTCTTATATATCTCCTATATATCTCTTATATATCTCTTATATATCTCTTATATATCTCTTATATATCTCTTATATATCTCCTATATATCTCCTATATATCTCCTATATATCTCCTATATATCTCTTATATATCTCTTATATATCTCTATGTCTCTTATATATCTCTTATATATCTCTTATATATCTCTATATCTCTTATATAAGAGATATATAAGAGATAGAGATATATAAGAGACAGAGATATATAAGAGATATATAAGAGATATACAAGAGATATAGAGATATATAAGAGATATAGAGATATATAAGAGATATAGAGATATATAAGAGATATAGAGATATATAAGAGATATATAAGAGATATAGAGATATATAAGAGATATAGAGATATATAAGAGATATAGAGATATATATAAGAGATAAATAAGAGCTATATAAGAGATAGATATCTCTTATCTATCTCTTATATATCTCTTATCTATCTCTTATATAACAGATACATAAGAGATATAGAGATATATAAGAGATATAGAGATATATAAGAGATATATAGGAAATATATAAGAGATATATAGGAAATATATAATCGATATATAGATTTCCTATATATCTCTTATATATTTCCTATATAACTCTTATATATCTCTATATCTCTTATATATCTCTATATCTCTTATGTATCTCTTATATAAGAGATAGATAAGAGATATATAAGAGATAGATAAGAGATATATATCTCTTATTTATCTCTTATTTATCTCTTATATATCTCTCATATATCTCTATATCTCTTTTATATCTCTATATCTCTTATATATCTCTATATCTCTTATATATCTCTTATATATCTCTTATATATATCTTATATATCTCTGTCTCTTATATATCTCTATCTCTTATATATCTCTTATATAAGAGATATATAAGAGACATAGAGATATATAAGAGATATATAAGAGATATATAAGAGATATAGAGATATATAAGAGATATATATCTCTTATATATCTCTTATATATCTCTTATATATCTCTTATATATCACTATGTCTCTTATATATCTCTATATCTCTTATATATCTCTTATATATCTCTTATATATCTCCTAAATATCTTATATATCTCTATATCTCTTATATATCTCCTATATATCTCCTATATATCTCCTATATATCTCTTATATATCTCTTATATATCTCTTATATATCTCTTATATATCTCTTTATCTCTTATATTTCGCTATTTCTCTTATATATCTCTTATATATCTCTTATATATCACTATGTCTCTTATATATCTCTATATCTCTCATATATCTCTTATATATCTCTTATATATCTCCTAAATATCTTATATATCTCTATATCTCTTATATATCTCCTATATATCTCCTATATATCTCCTATATATCTCCTATATATATATTATACATCTCTTATACATCTCTTATATATCTCTTATCTTTCTCTTATATATTTCTTATATAGAGATACATAAGTGATATATAGGAGATATATAGGAGATATATAAGAGATATATATCTCCTATATATCTCCTATATACCTCTTATATATCTCCTATATATCTCCTATATATCTCTTATATATCTCTTATATATCTCTTATATAGCTCCTAAATAGCTCCTATATAGCTCCTATATATCTCTTTATCTCTTATATATCTCTATATCTCTTATATATCTCTTATATATCTCTTATATATCTCTATCTCTTATATTTCTCTATATCTCTTATATATCTCCTATATATCTCTTATATATCTCTATATCTCTTATATCTCTATATCTCTTATATTTCGCTATATCTCTTATATTTCGCTATATCTCTTATATATCTCTTATATATCTCTATATCTCTTATATTTCTCTATATCTCTTATATATCTCTTATATATCTCTATATCTCTTATATATCTCTATATCTCTTATGTATCTCTTATATATCTCCTATATATCTCTTATATATCTCTATATCTCCTATATATCTCTTATATATCTCTTATATATCTTATATATATCTTATATATATCTTATATATCATATATATCTCTAGATCTCTTATATATCTCTTATATATCTCTATCTCTTATATATCTCTTATATATCTCCTATATATCGCTTATATATCTCTTATATATCTCTTATATATCTCCTATATATCTCTCCTATATATCTCTTATATATCACTTGTATATCTCTTTATCTCTTATATATCTCTTATATATCTCTTATATATCTCTATATCTCTTATATTTCTCTATATCTCTTATATATCTCTGATATATCTCTATATCTCTTATATATCTCTTATGTATCTCTTATATATCTCCTATATATCTCTTATATATCTCTATATCTCCTATATATCTCTTATATATCTCTTATATATCTTATATATATCTTATATATATATCTCTAGATCTCTTATATATCTCTTATATATCTCTATCTCTTATATATCTCTTATATATCTCTTATATATCTCTTATCTCTTATATATCTCTTATATATCTCTTATATATCTCTTATATATCTCTTATATATCTCTTATATATCTCTTATATCCTATATATCTCTTATATATATCTTATGTATCTCTTATATATCTCTTATATCTCTTATATATCTCTTATATATCTCTTATATATCTCTTATATATCTCTTATCTCTTATATATCTCTTATATATCTCTTATGTATCTCTTATATATCTCTTAAGTATCTCTTATATATCTCTTATATATCTCTTATATATCTCCTATATCTCATGTATCTCTTATGTATCTCTTATGTATCTCTTATATATCTCTTATATATCTCCTATATCTCATGTATCTCTTATGTATCTCTTATGTATCTCCTATATATCTCTTATATATCTCTTATGTATCTCTTATGTATCTCTTATGTATCTCTTATATATCTCTTATATATCTCTTATGTATCTCTTATGTATCTCTTATGTATCTCTTATGTATCTCTTATGTATCTCTTTTATATCTCTTATATATCTCTTATATATCTCTTATATATCTCTTATCTCTTATATATCTCTTATATATCTCTTATGTATCTCTTATGTATCTCTTATGTATCTCTTATGTATCTCTTATGTATCTCTTATGTATCTCTTATGTATCTCTTATATATCTCTTATATATCTCTTATATATCTCTTATATATCTCTTATCTCTTATATAGCTCTTATATATCTCTTATGTATCTCTTATGTATCTCTTATGTATCTCTTATATATCTCTTATATATCTCTTATATATCTCTTATATATCTCTTATCTCTTATATAGCTCTTATATATCTCTTATGTATCTCTTATGTATCTCTTATGTATCTCTTATATATCTCTTATATATCTCTTATGTATCTCTTATGTATCTCTTATGTATCTCTTATATATCTCTTATATATCTCTTATATATATCTCCTATATCTCTTATATATCTCTTATATATCTCTTATATATCTCTTATATATCTCTTATATATCTCTTATATATCTCTGATATATCTCTTATATATCTCTTATATATCTCTTATATCTCTTATGTATCTCTTATATATCTCTTATGTATCTCTTATGTATCTCTTATATATCTCTTATACAGTCGGGCAAAAAAGTATTTAGTCAGCCACCAATTGTGCAAGTTCTCCCACTTAAAAAGATGAGAGAGGCCTGTAATTTTCATCATAGGTATACCTCAACTATGAGAGACAAAATGAGGAAAAAAAATCCAGAAAATGACATTGTCTGATTTTTAAAGAATTTATTTGCAAATTATGGTGGAAAATAAGTATTTGGTCAAAAACAAACAAGCAAGATTTCTTGCTCTCACAGACCTGTAACTTCTTCTGTAAGAGGCTCCTCTGTCCTCCACTCGTTACCTGTATTAATGACACCTGTTTGAACTCTTTATTTATATAAAAGACACCTGTCCAACACTTCAAACAGTCACACTCCAAACTCCACTATGGCCAAGAGCAAAGAGCTGTCAAAGGACACCAGAAACAAAATTGTAGACCTGCACCAGGCTGGGAAGACTGAATCTGCAATAGGTAAGCAGCTTGGTGTGAAGAAATCAACTGTGGAAGCAATTATTAGGAAATGGAAGGCATACAAGACCACTGATAGTCTCCCTCGATCTGGGGCTCCCCGCAAGATCTCACCCCGTGGGGTCAAAATGATCACAAGAACGGTGATCAAAAATCCCAGAACCACACGGGGGGACCTAGTGAATGACCTGCTGAGAGCTGGGACCAAAGTAACAAAGGCTACCATCAGTAACACACTACGCCGCCAGGGACTCAAATCCTGCAGTGCCAGACGTGTCCCCCTGCTAAAGGCAGTACATGTGCAGGCCCGTCTGAAGTATGTCTATATTCCCCCTATATGTGTGTGTAGTTCCAGATCATAGATTATTAGGCTGTATAATCCCACCAGAAATGTAATGTCTGTATTTCCCAGGACTTTATTCATGTAAGCATTATACCATTGATACCAATTACCCTGCTATTGTGCTGCTATTTACAGGAAAGAGATAGCAGAGGAACCATCTCCACAGGGGGGTTTACAATTCTTTGTAAACCTCTGGGCTCTAGCAGACTTTGTGGAACCGGGCACCACAGGGGGTGATCAAATGCCCCTGCTATCAACAGGAAGGTTGTCCACAGGGGGTGACCACCACATAATGTAATCAGACTGTGTTTTGTATCTTGTGTTGACACTGCATCTGCATATCCTGGCCACTTCCAGACTTACTGGAACCGACCCAGCAGGGGGGCTGCAGCAGATGGCCAGCTGGATATTACCTGGGGGGGATGTGTCTGACTCTTGAATCCACCAATCAAGATCCACTGCCAGCCCACTTTTGGTTTGTGCCCCGTGGGAAATTGGAAGTTTTCAAAATGACTTGTACACCTGCCAGCTCCTCATGTTAGTCGCAATCCTGGCTAGAGGTGATACTCTGCCACTGGACCTTGTGAGCGCATCGTTTGCCCGGGAAGGGGGCATCCTACCAAGCTCTGGTGTGGAGCGTCTGTGTTGTGTGGATTTATACAGTTTTCTGCTATCACAGCTGTGTGGATAAGTGATAGTTTGCCCTGTGGAACTGATCTGGGACTGTGACTATACAAGGACTGTCTGTTTGGGCCTGCTACCTGAATATCTTTCTACTCTGCAATTTACCTTTGCCACTGTTTATTGTCTATTTGTGCGTGCTGTGGAAAATAAACCGTTCTTCTGGTTTCATCTGCTCGGTGTCTGAGTGATTGAAGAACTCGTATCCTCACATTTGTTTCTTGTATTTACACTCCTTTGTGCCTTTCTGGACTCTAGTAGACTCTTTGGAACCGGACCCAGCAGGGGGGGGGGGGGGCAGCAGCAAATGGACAGCTGTAGATTACCTGTGGGGATATACCTGACTCTTGAATCCACCAATCCAGACCCAGAGCAAGCCCACTGATGGTATGGGCACCATGGGAATTTAGAAGGTTTTAAAATGACTTGTACACACGCCGGCTCCTCATGTTAGTCGCAATCCTGGCTAAGGGGTCATACCCTCCACTGGATCTTGTGGAACACGTCGTTTGCCCGGGGTGGGCATCGTACTACGCTATTGTGTGGACTTATACAGGTTTCTGCTATCACTGCTGTGTGGAGAGTGATAGTTTTGTGATTTGGAACTGCGATGCTAAAAGGACTTGGACTGCTACCTGGATGTTTCTATGCTACATTTTGCCTCTTGTTCCTGTCTTTATCTACTTGTGTGTGCTGTGAAAAAATAAACCGTATTTTGGTTTGATCTGCTCGGTGTCTGAGTGATTAGGGACCCCCGTAACCTCACGTGTACAATGGAGCATCAAGTTGTGGGGCATATGTATAATGGAGCATCATGTGTGTGGCATGTGTATAATGGGCATCACAGTGTCCAGCATATGTATAATGGGCATCAGGGTGTGTGGCATATCTATAATGGAGCATCACGGTGTGGGGCATATGTATAATGGAGCATCACGTTGTGTAGCATATGTATAATGGAGCATCACGGTGTGTGGCATATGTATAATGGGCATCAGGGTGTGTGACATATGTATAATGGCGCATCACGGTGTGGGGCATATGTATAATGGAGCATCACGTTGTGTAGCATATGTATAATGGAGCATCACGGTGTGGGGCATATGTATAATGGATCAACATGTGTGTGGTATATGTATAATGGGCATCACAGTGTGCGGCATATGTATAATGGGCATCACGGTGTGTGTGGCATATGTATAATGGAGCAACCACATTGTGTGGCATATGTATAATGGAGCAATCACGTTGTGGGGCATATGTATAATGGAGCATCATGTTGTGGGGCATATGTATAATGGACATCATGTGTGTGGAATATGTATAGTGGGCATCACGGACTGCACTTTTGGGGTCATGTGTATCTGGCACTATTGGGATATGTTGAATAAGAGTGTCCTTAAGGATGTTGTGATATCTCTATCTTTATGGGGTGAATATGAAGGGCGGGTAGTACGTGGAGGTAGGGGGAGATAAGCTCTGAAAATTCATGTGACAGAGTAACAACAGGCATGGGGGGGTGGGGGTGAACCTCGGTGGTGGCCATTAGTTGATTGCCCTCCGGGTTTTGGAGAAGGAAGAAGAAAGGAAAACCGGTGACTATATTGTTTTTTTCTCTGAGATTCAACGGTTTGACTCTGAGATGCAACGGCGATGCAACAACTTGCTTTTTAGCTGCAACGGCGATGAAATGCTGGACTCTGAACTGCAACGGCTTCACTCAGAGCCGCAACGGTGATGCAACGGCTTAACTCGACACCGCAGCGGTGATGCAATAGCTTGACTCTGAGCCGCAGCGGTGATGCTGCAGCTTGACTCTAACCCGCAACGGTGATGCTGCAGCTTGACTCTAATCCGCAACGGTGATGCTGCAGCTTGACTCTGATCCGCAACGGCTTGACTCTGAGCCGCAACGGTGATGCAACAGCTTGACTCTGAGCCGCAACGGTGATGCGGCAGCTTGACTCTGAGCCGCAACGGTGATGCAACAGCTTGACTCTGAGCCGCAACGGTGATGCTGCAGCTTGACTCTGAGCCGCAACGGTGATGCAACAGCTTGACTCTGAGCCGCAACGGTGATGCTGCAGCTTGACTCTGATCCGCAACGGCTTGACTCTGAGCCGCAACGGTGATGCTGCAGCTTGACTCTGAGCCGCAACGGCGATACAACAGCTTGACTCTGAGCCGCAACGGTGATGCTGCAGCTTGACTCTGAGTCGCAACGGTGATGTAACGGCTTGACTCTGAGCCGCAACGGCTTGACTCTGAGCCGCTACGGTGATGCATCGGCTTGACTCAGAACCGCAACGGTGATGCAACGGCTTGACTCGGAGATGCAACGGCTTGATTCTGAGATGCTAAAAGGACTTGGACTGCTACCTGGGGCGGATTAACAATGGGCCTGATGGAGCTACAGCTCCAGGCCCTATTTCCAAATAGGCCCATTTTTTAGCTGAGGGTCAGGGCTTTCCAACAAGCCCAGCCACGCGTTGCTAGCCCCCCGGGAACTGGAGATAGGGCCAGGCAAATCTGGAACATTTTCCCCATAGGATAACATGAGACCTGCTAATTCCGACCCCCATCTGGTTCCAACGGCATCACAGAAGCTCGAGGTTGATCTCTGTCTAACCCAAATTGCTGGACCTTCAATCTGATACCAAGTTGGTCCATATGGGTTCATTGGTTCCAGAGATATTGCGGGTAAAACGATTTTTTCGTTTCTGAAATGTAATTTTATGGCTGTTTGTGTTGTTTGAGGACAGATTTCTCTGGAACCAAATGGCCCAGTTTCACAGGACCAAAATAATTTAAAAATCATTTGAAGCCCACATGTAAATGGGTCAGTTGGTTCCGAAGATACACCTAATTGTTTAATATATCTCTTATATATCTCTATATCTCTTATATATCTCTTATGTATCACTTATGTATCTCTTATATATCTCTTATATATCTCCTATATATCTCCTATATATCTCTTATATAGCTCCTATATAGCTCCTATATATCTCCTATATATCTCTTATATAGCTCCTATATAGCTCCTATATATCCCCTATATATCTATTATCTAGCTCCTATATATCTCCTATATATCTCCTATATATCTCCTATATATCTCCTATATATCTCTTATATATCTCTTTATCTCTTATATATCTCTATATCTCTTATATAACTCCTATATATCTCCTATATATCACCTATATATCACTTATGTATCTCTTATGTATCTCTTATGTATCTCTTATGTATCTCTTATGTAGCTCTTATATATCTCTTATATATCCCTTATATAGCTCCTATATATCTCCCATATAGCTCCTATATATCTCTTTATCTCTTATATATCTCTATATCTCTTATATATCTCTATATCTCTTATATTTCGCTATATCTCTTATATTTCGCTATATCTCTTATATATCTCTTATATATCTCTTATATAGCTCTATATCTCTTATATTTCTCTATATCTCTTATATTTCTCTATATCTCTTATATATCTCCTATATATCTCTTATATATCTCTATATCTCTTATATTTCGCTATATCTCTTATATTTCTCTATATCTCTTATATATCTCCTATATATCTCTTATATATCTCTTATATATCTCTTATATATCTCTTATATATCTCTTATATATCTCTTATATATCTCCTATATATCTCCTATATATCTCCTATATATCTCTTATATATCTCTATATCTCTTATATATCTCTATATCTCTTATATTTCTCTATATCTCATATATATCTCCTATATATCTCTTATCTATCTCTTATATATCTCTTATATATCTCTTATATATCTCTGTCTCTTATATATCTCTTATATATCTCTTATATATCTCTATATCTCTTATATAAGAGATATATAAGAGATAGAGATATATAAGAGACAGAGATATATAAGAGATATATAAGAGATATACAAGAGATATAGAGATATATAAGAGATATAGAGATATATAAGAGATATAGAGATATATAAGAGATATAGAGATATATAAGAGATATATAAGAGATATAGAGATATATATAAGAGATAAATAAGAGCTATATAAGAGATAGATATCTCTTATCTATCTCTTATATATCTCTTATCTATCTCTTATATAAGAGATACATAAGAGATATAGAGATATATAAGAGATATAGAGATATATAAGAGATATATAGGAAATATATAAGAGATATATAGGAAATATATAATCGATATATAGATTTCCTATATATCTCTTATATATTTCCTATATAACTCTTATATATCTCTATATCTCTTATATATCTCTATATCTCTTATGTATCTCTTATATAAGAGATAGATACGAGATTTATAAGAGATAGATAAGAGATATATATCTCTTATTTATCTCTTATTTATCTCTTATATATCTCTCATATATCTCTATATCTCTTTTATATCTCTATATCTCTTATATATCTCTATATCTCTTATATATCTCTTATATATATCTTATATATCTCTGTCTCTTATATATCTCTATCTCTTATATATCTCTTATATAAGAGATATATAAGAGATATATAAGAGACATAGAGATATATAAGAGATATATAAGAGATATATAAGAGATATAGAGATATATAAGAGATATATATCTCTTATATATCTCTTATATATCTCTTATATATCTCTTATATATCACTATGTCTCTTATATATCTCTATATATCTTATATATCTCTTATATATCTCTTATATATCTCCTAAATATCTTATATATCTCTATATCTCTTATATATCTCCTATATATCTCCTATATATCTCCTATATATCTCCTATATATCTCTTATATATCTCTTATATATCTCTTATATATCTCTTATATATCTCTTTATCTCTTATATTTCGCTATTTCTCTTATATATCTCTTATATATCTCTTATATATCACTATGTCTCTTATATATCTCTATATCTCTCATATATCTCTTATATATCTCTTATATATCTCCTAAATATCTTATATATCTCTATATCTCTTATATATCTCCTATATATCTCCTATATATCTCCTATATATCTCCTATATATCTCCTATATATATCTTATACATCTCTTATACATCTCTTATATATCTCTTATCTTTCTCTTATATATTTCTTATATAGAGATACATAAGTGATATATAGGAGATATATAGGAGATATATAGGAGATATATAGGATATATATAAGAGATATATATCTCCTATATATCTCCTATATACCTCTTATATATCTCCTATATATCTCCTATATATCTCTTATATATCTCTTATATATCTCTTATATAGCTCCTAAATAGCTCCTATATAGCTCCTATATATCTCTTTATCTCTTATATATCTCTATATCTCTTATATATCTCTTATATATCTCTTATATTTCTCTATATCTCTTATATATCTCCTATATATCTCTTATATATCTCTATATCTCTTATATCTCTATATCTCTTATATTTCGCTATATCTCTTATATTTCGCTATATCTCTTATATATCTCTTATATATCTCTATATCTCTTATATTTCTCTATATCTCTTATATATCTCTTATATATCTCTATATCTCTTATATATCTCTATATATCTTATATATCTCCTATATATCTCTTATATATCTCTATATCTCCTATATATCTCTTATATATCTCTTATATATCTTATATATATCTTATATATCATATATATCTCTAGATCTCTTATATATCTCTTATATATCTCTATCTCTTATATATCTCTTATATATCTCCTATATATAGCTTATATATCTCTTATATATCGCTTATATATCTCCTATATATCTCTCCTATATATCTCTTATATATCACTTGTATATCTCTTTATCTCTTATATATCTCTTATATATCTCTTATATATCTCTATATCTCTTATATTTCTCTATATCTCTTATATATCTCTGATATATCTCTATATCTCTTATATATCTCTTATGTATCTCTTATATATCTCCTATATATCTCTTATATATCTCTATATCTCCTATATATCTCTTATATATCTCTTATATATCTTATATATATATATCATATATATCTCTAGATCTCTTATATATCTCTTATATATCTCTATCTCTTATATATCTCTTATATATCTCTTATATATCTCTTATATATCTCTTATATATCTCTTATATATCTCTTATATATCTCTTATATATCTCTTATCTCTTATATATCTCTTATGTATCTCTTATATATCTCTTATGTATCTCTTATATATCTCTTATATATCTCTTATATATCTCCTATATCTCATGTATCTCTTATGTATCTCTTATGTATCTCTTATGTATCTCTTATGTATCTCTTATATATCTCTTATGTATCTCTTATGTATCTCTTATGTATCTCTTATGTATCTCTTATATATCTCCTATATCTCATGTATCTCTTATGTATCTCTTATGTATCTCTTATGTATCTCTTATATATCTCTTATATATCTCTTATGTATCTCTTATGTATCTCTTATGTATCTCTTATGTATCTCTTATGTATCTCTTATATATCTCTTATATATCTCTTATATATCTCTTATATATCTCTTATGTATCTCTTATGTATCTCTTATATATCTCTTATGTATCTCTTATGTATCTCTTATGTATCTCTTATGTATCTCTTATGTATCTCTTATGTATCTCTTATGTATCTCTTATATATCTCTTATATATCTCTTATATATCTCTTATATATCTCTTATATATCTCTTATATATCTCTTATATATCTCTTATATATCTCTTATCTCTTATATATCTCTTATGTATCTCTTATATATCTCTTATGTATCTCTTATGTATCTCTTATGTATCTCTTATGTATCTCTTATATATCTCTTATATATCTCTTATATATCTCTTATCGCTTATATATCTCTTATGTATCTCTTATATATCTCTTATATATCTCTTATATATCTCTTATATATCTCTTATCTCCTATATATCTCCTATATATCTCTTGTATCTCTTATATATCTCTTATATCTCTTATATATCTCTTATATATCTCTTATATATATCTTATATATCTCTTATCTCCTATATATCTCTTGTATCTCTTATATATCTCTTATATATCTCTTATATATCTCTTATATATCTCTTATATATCTCTTATATATATCTTATGTATCTCTTATGTATCTCTTATATATCTCTTATATATCTCTTATCTCTTATATATCTCTTATATATCTCTTATATATCTCCTATATATCTTATATATCTCTTATATATCTCTTATATATCTCTTATATATCTCTTATATATCTCTTATATATCTCTTATATATCTCTTATATATCTCTTATATATCTCTTATATATATCTCCTATATCTCTTATATATCTCTTATATATCTCTTATATATCTCTTATATATCTCTTATATATCTCTTATATCTCTTATGTATCTCTTATGTATCTCTTATGTATCTCTTATATATCTCTTATACAGTCGGGCAAAAAAGTATTTAGTCAGCCACCAATTGTGCAAGTTCTCCCACTTAAAAAGATGAGAGAGGCCTGTAATTTTCATCATAGGTATACCTCAACTATGAGAGACAAAATGAGGAAAAAAAATCCAGAAAATGACATTGTCTGATTTTTAAAGAATTTATTTGCAAATTATGGTGGAAAATAAGTATTTGGTCAAAAACAAACAAGCAAGATTTCTTGCTCTCACAGACCTGTAACTTCTTCTGTAAGAGGCTCCTCTGTCCTCCACTCGTTACCTGTATTAATGACACCTGTTTGAACTCTTTATCTATATAAAAGACACCTGTCCAACACTTCAAACAGTCACACTCCAAACTCCACTATGGCCAAGAGCAAAGAGCTGTCAAAGGACACCAGAAACAAAATTGTAGACCTGCACCAGGCTGGGAAGACTGAATCTGCAATAGGTAAGCAGCTTGGTGTGAAGAAATCAACTGTGGGAGCAATTATTAGGAAATGGAAGGCATACAAGACCACTGATAGTCTCCCTCGATCTGGGGCTCCCCGCAAGATCTCACCCCGTGGGGTCAAAATGATCACAAGAACGGTGATCAAAAATCCCAGAACCACACGGGGGGACCTAGTGAATGACCTGCTGAGAGCTGGGACCAAAGTAACAAAGGCTACCATCAGTAACACACTACGCCGCCAGGGACTCAAATCCTGCAGTGCCAGACGTGTCCCCCTGCTAAAGGCAGTACATGTGCAGGCCCGTCTGAAGTATGTCTATATTCCCCCTATATGTGTGTGTAGTTCCAGATCATAGATTATTAGGCTGTATAATCCCACCAGAAATGTAATGTCTGTATTTCCCAGGACTTTATTCATGTAAGCATTATACCATTGATACCAATTACCCTGCTATTGTGCTGCTATTTACAGGAAAGAGATAGCAGAGGAACCATCTCCACAGGGGGGTTTACAATTCTTTGTAAACCTCTGGGCTCTAGCAGACTTTGTGGAACCGGGCACCACAGGGGGTGATCAAATGCCCCTGCTATCAACAGGAAGGTTGTCCACAGGGGGTGACCACCACATAATGTAATCAGACTGTGTTTTGTATCTTGTGTTGACACTGCATCTGCATATCCTGGCCACTTCCAGACTTACTGGAACCGACCCAGCAGGGGGGCTGCAGCAGATGGCCAGCTGGATATTACCTGGGGGGATGTGTCTGACTCTTGAATCCACCAATCAAGATCCACTGCCAGCCCACTTTTGGTTTGTGCCCCGTGGGAAATTGGAAGTTTTCAAAATGACTTGTACACCTGCCAGCTCCTCATGTTAGTCGCAATCCTGGCTAGAGGTGATACTCTGCCACTGGACCTTGTGAGCGCATCGTTTGCCCGGGAAGGGGGCATCCTACCAAGCTCTGGTGTGGAGCGTCTGTGTTGTGTGGATTTATACAGTTTTCTGCTATCACAGCTGTGTGGATAAGTGATAGTTTGCCCTGTGGAACTGATCTGGGACTGTGACTATACAAGGACTGTCTGTTTGGGCCTGCTACCTGAATATCTTTCTACTCTGCAATTTACCTTTGCCACTGTTTATTGTCTATTTGTGCGTGCTGTGGAAAATAAACCGTTCTTCTGGTTTCATCTGCTCGGTGTCTGAGTGATTGAAGAACTCGTATCCTCACATTTGTTTCTTGTATTTACACTCCTTTGTGCCTTTCTGGACTCTAGTAGACTCTTTGGAACCGGACCCAGCAGGGGGGGGGGGGGCAGCAGCAAATGGACAGCTGTAGATTACCTGTGGGGATATACCTGACTCTTGAATCCACCAATCCAGACCCAGGGCAAGCCCACTGATGGTATGGGCACCATGGGAATTTAGAAGGTTTTAAAATGACTTGTACACACGCCGGCTCCTCATGTTAGTCGCAATCCTGGCTAAGGGGTCATACCCTCCACTGGATCTTGTGGAACACGTCGTTTGCCCGGGGTGGGCATCGTACTACGCTATTGTGTGGACTTATACAGGTTTCTGCTATCACTGCTGTGTGGAGAGTGATAGTTTTGTGATTTGGAACTGCGATGCTAAAAGGACTTGGACTGCTACCTGGATGTTTCTATGCTACATTTTGCCTCTTGTTCCTGTCTTTATCTACTTGTGTGTGCTGTGAAAAAATAAACCGTATTTTGGTTTGATCTGCTCGGTGTCTGAGTGATTAGGGACCCCCGTAACCTCACGTGTACAATGGAGCATCAAGTTGTGGGGCATATGTATAATGGAGCATCATGTGTGTGGCATATGTATAATGGGCATCACAGTGTCCAGCATATGTATAATGGGCATCAGGGTGTGTGGCATATCTATAATGGAGCATCACGTTGTGTAGCATATGTATAATGGAGCATCACGGTGTGTGGCATATGTATAATGGGCATCAGGGTGTGTGACATATGTATAATGGCGCATCACGGTGTGGGGCATATGTATAATGGAGCATCACGTTGTGTAGCATATGTATAATGGAGCATCACGGTGTGGGGCATATGTATAATGGATCAACATGTGTGTGGTATATGTATAATGGGCATCACAGTGTGCGGCATATGTATAATGGGCATCACGGTGTGTGTGGCATATGTATAATGGAGCAACCACATTGTGTGGCATATGTATAATGGAGCAATCACGTTGTGGGGCATATGTATAATGGAGCATCATGTTGTGGGGCATATGTATAATGGACATCATGTGTGTGGAATATGTATAGTGGGCATCACGGACTGCACTTTTGGGGTCATGTGTATCTGGCACTATTGGGATATGTTGAATAAGAGTGTCCTTAAGGATGTTGTGATATCTCTATCTTTATGGGGTGAATATGAAGGGCGGGTAGTACGTGGAGGTAGGGGGAGATAAGCTCTGAAAATTCATGTGACAGAGTAACAACAGGCATGGGGGGGGGTGGGGGTGAACCTCGGTGGTGGCCATTAGTTGATTGCCCTCCGGGTTTTGGAGAAGGAAGAAGAAAGGAAAACCGGTGACTATATTGTTTTTTTCTCTGAGATTCAACGGCGATGCAACAACTTGCTTTTTAGCTGCAACGGCGATGAAATGCTGGACTCTGAACTGCAACGGCTTCACTCAGAGCCGCAACGGTGATGCAACGGCTTAACTCGACGCCGCAACGGTGATGCAATAGCTTGACTCTGAGCCGCAGCGGTGATGCTGCAGCTTGACTCTAACCCGCAACGGTGATGCTGCAGCTTGACTCTAATCCGCAACGGTGATGTAGCGGCTTGACTCAGAAGCGCAACGGTGATTCAAAAGCTTGACTGAGCCGCAACGGTGATGCTGCAGCTTGACTCTGAGCCGCAACGGTGATGCAACAGCTTGACTCTGAGCCGCAACGGTGATGCTGCAGCTTGACTCTGATCCGCAACGGCTTGACTCTGAGCCGCAACGGTGATGTAACGGCTTGACTCAGAAGCGCAACGGTGATTCAATAGCTTGACTCTGAGCCGCAACGGTGATGCTGCAGCTTGACTCTGAGCCGCAACGGTGATGCAACAGCTTGACTCTGAGCCGCAACGGTGATGCTGCAGCTTGACTCTGAGCCGCAATGGTGATTTAACAGCTTGACTCTGAGCCGCAACGGTGATGCTGCAGCTTGACTCTGATCCGCAACGGCTTGACTCTGAGCCGCAACGGTGATGCTGCAGCTTGACTCTGAGCCGCAACGGCGATGCAACAGCTTGACTCTGAGCCGCAACGGTGATGCTGCAGCTTGACTCTGAGTCGCAACGGTGATGTAACGGCTTGACTCTGAGCCGCAACGGCTTGACTCTGAGCCGCTACGGTGATGCATCGGCTTGACTCAGAACCGCAACGGTGATGCAACGGCTTGACTCGGAGATGCAACGGCTTGATTCTGAGATGCTAAAAGGACTTGGACTGCTACCTGGGGCGGATTAACAATGGGCCTGATGGAGCTACAGCTCCAGGCCCTATTTCCAAATAGGCCCATTTTTTAGCTGAGGGTCAGGGCTTTCCAACAAGCCCAGCCACGCGTTGCTAGCCCCCCGGGAACTGGAGATAGGGCCAGGCAAATCTCGAACATTTTCCCCATAGGATAACATGAGACCTGCTAATTCCGACCCCCATCTGGTTCCAACGGCATCACAGAAGCTCGAGGTTGATCTCTGTCTAACCCAAATTGCTGGACCTTCAATCTGATACCAAGTTGGTCCATATGGGTTCATTGGTTCCAGAGATATTGCGGGTAAAACGATTTTTTCGTTTCTGAAATGTAATTTTATGGCTGTTTGTGTTGTTTGAGGACAGATTTCTCTGGAACCAAATGGCCCAGTTTCACAGGACCAAAATAATTTGAAAATCATTTGAAGCCCACATGTAAATGGGTCAGTTGGTTCCGAAGATACACCTAATTGTTTAATATATCTCTTATATATCTCTATATCTCTTATATATCTCTTATGTATCACTTATGTATCTCTTATATATCTCTTATATATCTCCTATATATCTCCTATATATCTCTTATATAGCTCCTATATAGCTCCTATATATCTCATATATATCTCTTATATAGCTCCTATATAGCTCCTATATATCTCCTATATATCTCTTATCTAGCTCCTATATATCTCCTATATATCTCCTATATATCTCCTATATATCTCCTATATATCTCTTATATATCTCTTTATCTCTTATATATCTCTATATCTCTTATATAACTCCTATATATCTCCTATATATCACCTATATATCACTTATGTATCTCTTATGTATCTCTTATGTATCTCTTATGTATCTCTTATATATCTCTTATATATCCCTTATATAGCTCCTATATATCTCCTATATAGCTCCTATATATCTCTTTATCTCTTATATATCTCTATATCTCTTATATATCTCTATATCTCTTATATTTCGCTATATCTCTTATATTTCGCTATATCTCTTATATATCTCTTATATATCTCTTATATAGCTCTATATCTCTTATATTTCTCTATATCTCTTATATTTCTCTATATCTCTTATATATCTCCTATATATCTCTTATATATCTCTATATCTCTTATATTTCGCTATATCTCTTATATTTCTCTATATCTCTTATATATCTCCTATATATCTCTTATATATCTCTTATATATCTCTTATATATCTCTTATATATCTCTTATATATCTCTTATATATCTCCTATATATCTCCTATATATCTCCTATATATCTCCTATATATCTCCTATATATCTCTTATATATCTCTATATCTCTTATATATCTCTATATCTCTTATATTTCTCTATATCTCGTATATATCTCCTATATATCTCTTATCTATCTCTTATATATCTCTTATATATCTCTTATATATCTCTATGTCTCTTATATATCTCTTATATATCTCTTATATATCTCTATATCTCTTATATAAGAGATATATAAGAGATAGAGATATATAAGAGACAGAGATATATAAGAGATATATAAGAGATATACAAGAGATATAGAGATATATAAGAGATATAGAGATATATAAGAGATATAGAGATATATAAGAGATATAGAGATATATAAGAGATATAGAGATATATAAGAGATATAGAGATATATATAAGAGATAAATAAGAGCTATATAAGAGATAGATATCTCTTATCTATCTCTTATATATCTCTTATCTATCTCTTATATAAGAGATACATAAGATATATAGAGATATATAAGAGATATAGAGATATATAAGAGATATATAGGAAATATATAAGAGATATATAGGAAATATATAATCGATATATAGATTTCCTATATATCTCTTATATATTTCCTATATAACTCTTATATATCTCTATATCTCTTATATATCTCTATATCTCTTATGTATATCTTATATAAGAGATAGATAAGAGATATATAAGAGATAGATAAGAGATATATATCTCTTATTTATCTCTTATTTATCTCTTATATATCTCTCATATATCTCTATATCTCTTTTATATCTCTATATCTCTTATATATCTCTATATCTCTTATATATCTCTTATATATCTCTTATATATATCTTATATATCTCTGTCTCTTATATATCTCTATCTCTTATATATCTCTTATATAAGAGATATATAAGAGATATATAAGAGACATAGAGATATATAAGAGATATATAAGAGATATATAAGAGATATAGAGATATATAAGAGATATATATCTCTTATATATCTCTTATATATCTCTTATATATCTCTTATATATCACTATGTCTCTTATATATCTCTATATCTCTTATATATCTCTTATATATCTCTTATATATCTCCTAAATATCTTATATATCTCTTATATATCTCCTATATATCTCCTATATATCTCCTATATATCTCTTATATATCTCTTATATATCTCTTATATATCTCTTTATCTCTTATATTTCGCTATTTCTCTTATATATCTCTTATATATCTCTTATATATCACTATGTCTCTTATATATCTCTATATCTCTCATATATCTCTTATATATCTCTTATATATCTCCTAAATATCTTATATATCTCTATATCTCTTATATATCTCCTATATATCTCCTATATATCTCCTATATATCTCCTATATATATCTTATACATCTCTTATACATCTCTTATATATCTCTTATCTTTCTCTTATATATTTCTTATATAGAGATACATAAGTGATATATAGGAGATATATAGGAGATATATAGGAGATATATAAGAGATATATATCTCCTATATATCTCCTATATACCTCTTATATATCTCCTATATATCTCCTATATATCTCTTATATATCTCTTATATATCTCTTATATATCTCTTATATAGCTCCTAAATAGCTCCTATATAGCTCCTATATATCTCTTTATCTCTTATATATCTCTATATCTCTTATATATCTCTTATATATCTCTATATCTCTTATATTTCTCTATATCTCTTATATATCTCCTATATATCTCTTATATATCTCTATATCTCTTATATCTCTATATCTCTTATATTTCGCTATATCTCTTATATATCTCTTATATATCTCTATATCTCTTATATTTCTCTATATCTCTTATATATCTCTTATATATCTCTATATCTCTTATGTATCTCTTATATATCTCCTATATATCTCTTATATATCTCTATATCTCCTATATATCTCTTATATATCTCTTATATATCTTATATATCTTATATATATCTTATATATCATATATATCTCTAGATCTCTTATATATCTCTTATATATCTCTATCTCTTATATATCTCTTATATATCTCCTATATATCGCTTATATATCTCTTATATATCTCCTATATATCTCTCCTATATATCTCTTATATATCACTTGTATATCTCTTTATCTCTTATATAT
>NC_139228.1:32714974-32719974 GCF_055691185.1 Crinia signifera | reverse complement strand
TTATATATCTCTTATATATCTCTTATATATCTCTTATATATCTCTTATATATCTCTTATATATCTCTTATATATCTCTTATATATCTCTTATGTATCTCTTATGTATCTCTTATGTATCTCTTATGTATCTCTTATGTATCTCTTATATATCTCTTATATATCTCTTATATATCTCTTATATATCTCTTATATATCTCTTATCTCTTATATATCTCTTATATATCTCTTATATATATCTTATGTATCTCTTATGTATCTCTTATGTATCTCTTATGTATCTCTTATGTATCTCTTATATATCTCTTATATATCTCTTATATATCTCTTATATATCTCTTATATATCTCTTATATATCTCTTATATATCTCTTATGTATCTCTTATATATCTCTTATATATCTCTTATCTCTTATATATCTCTTATATATCTCTTATGTATCTCTTATATATCTCTTATGTATCTCTTATGTATCTCTTATGTATCTCTTATGTATCTCTTATATATCTATTATATATCTCTTATATATCTCTTATATATCTCTTATATATCTCTTATCTCTTATATATCTCTTATATATCTCTTATATATCTCTTATATATCTCTTATATATCTCTTATATATCTCTTATCTCTTATATATCTCTTATATATCTCTTATATATCTCTTATATATCTCTTATGTATCTCTTATATATCTCTTATATATCTCTTATATATCTCTTATGTATCTCTTATGTATCTCTTATATATCTCTTATATATCTCTTATATATCTCTTATATATCTCTTATCGCTTATATATCTCTTATATATCTCTTATATATCTCTTATATATCTCTTATATATCTCTTATCTCCTATATATCTCCTATATATCTCTTGTATCTCTTATATATCTCTTATATCTCTTATATATCTCTTATATATCTCTTATATATATCTTATATATCTCTTATCTCCTATATATCTCTTATATATCTCTTGTATCTCTTATATATCTCTTATATATCTCTTATATATCTCTTATATATCTCTTATATATATCTTATGTATCTCTTATGTATCTCTTATATATCTCTTATATATCTCTTATCTCTTATATATCTCTTATATATCTCTTATATATCTCCTATATATCTTATATATCTCTTATATATCTCTTATATATCTCTTATATATCTCTTATATATCTCTTATATATCTCTTATATATCTCTTATATATCTCTCCTATATCTCTCCTATATCTCTTATATATCTCTTATATATCTCTTATATATCTCTCATATATTTCTCTTATATATCTCTTATATATCTCTTATATATCTCTTATCTCCTATATGTCTCTTATATATCTCTTGTATCTCTTATATATCTCTTATATATCTCTTATATATCTCTTATATATCTCTTATATATATCTTATGTATCTCTTATGTATCTCTTATATATCTCTTATATATCTCTTATCTCTTATATATCTCTTATATATCTCTTATATATCTCCTATATATCTTATATATCTCTTATATATCTCTTATATATCTCTTATATATCTCTTATATATCTCTTATATATCTCTTATATATCTCTCCTATATCTCTCCTATATCTCTTATATATCTCTTATATATCTCTTATATATCTCTCATATATTTTTCTTATATATCTCTTATATATCTCTTATATATCTCTTATATATCTCTCCTATATCTCTTATATATCTCTTATATATCTCTTATATATCTCTTATATATCTCTTATATATCTCTTATATATCTCTTATATATCTCTTATATATCTCTTATGTATCTCTTATGTATCTCTTATATATCTCTTATACAGTCGGGCAAAAAAGTATTTAGTCAGCCACCAATTGTGCAAGTTCTCCCACTTAAAAAGATGAGAGAGGCCTGTAATTTTCATCATAGGTATACCTCAACTATGAGAGACAAAATGAGGAAAAAAAATCCAGAAAATGACATTGTCTGATTTTTAAAGAATTTATTTGCAAATTATGGTGGAAAATAAGTATTTGGTCAAAAACAAACAAGCAAGATTTCTTGCTCTCACAGACCTGTAACTTCTTCTGTAAGAGGCTCCTCTGTCCTCCACTCGTTACCTGTATTAATGACACCTGTTTGAACTCTTTATCTATATAAAAGACACCTGTCCAACACTTCAAACAGTCACACTCCAAACTCCACTATGGCCAAGAGCAAAGAGCTGTCAAAGGACACCAGAAACAAAATTGTAGACCTGCACCAGGCTGGGAAGACTGAATCTGCAATAGGTAAGCAGCTTGGTGTGAAGAAATCAACTGTGGGAGCAATTATTAGGAAATGGAAGGCATACAAGACCACTGATAGTCTCCCTCGATCTGGGGCTCCCCGCAAGATCTCACCCCGTGGGGTCAAAATGATCACAAGAACGGTGATCAAAAATCCCAGAACCACACGGGGGGACCTAGTGAATGACCTGCTGAGAGCTGGGACCAAAGTAACAAAGGCTACCATCAGTAACACACTACGCCGCCAGGGACTCAAATCCTGCAGTGCCAGACGTGTCCCCCTGCTAAAGGCAGTACATGTGCAGGCCCGTCTGAAGTATGTCTATATTCCCCCTATATGTGTGTGTAGTTCCAGATCATAGATTATTAGGCTGTATAATCCCACCAGAAATGTAATGTCTGTATTTCCCAGGACTTTATTCATGTAAGCATTATACCATTGATACCAATTACCCTGCTATTGTGCTGCTATTTACAGGAAAGAGATAGCAGAGGAACCATCTCCACAGGGGGGTTTACAATTCTTTGTAAACCTCTGGGCTCTAGCAGACTTTGTGGAACCGGGCACCACAGGGGGTGATCAAATGCCCCTGCTATCAACAGGAAGGTTGTCCACAGGGGGTGACCACCACATAATGTAATCAGACTGTGTTTTGTATCTTGTGTTGACACTGCATCTGCATATCCTGGCCACTTCCAGACTTACTGGAACCGACCCAGCAGGGGGGCTGCAGCAGATGGCCAGCTGGATATTACCTGGGGGGATGTGTCTGACTCTTGAATCCACCAATCAAGATCCACTGCCAGCCCACTTTTGGTTTGTGCCCCGTGGGAAATTGGAAGTTTTCAAAATGACTTGTACACCTGCCAGCTCCTCATGTTAGTCGCAATCCTGGCTAGAGGTGATACTCTGCCACTGGACCTTGTGAGCGCATCGTTTGCCCGGGAAGGGGGCATCCTACCAAGCTCTGGTGTGGAGCGTCTGTGTTGTGTGGATTTATACAGTTTTCTGCTATCACAGCTGTGTGGATAAGTGATAGTTTGCCCTGTGGAACTGATCTGGGACTGTGACTATACAAGGACTGTCTGTTTGGGCCTGCTACCTGAATATCTTTCTACTCTGCAATTTACCTTTGCCACTGTTTATTGTCTATTTGTGCGTGCTGTGGAAAATAAACCGTTCTTCTGGTTTCATCTGCTCGGTGTCTGAGTGATTGAAGAACTCGTATCCTCACATTTGTTTCTTGTATTTACACTCCTTTGTGCCTTTCTGGACTCTAGTAGACTCTTTGGAACCGGACCCAGCAGGGGGGGGGGGGGGCAGCAGCAAATGGACAGCTGTAGATTACCTGTGGGGATATACCTGACTCTTGAATCCACCAATCCAGACCCAGAGCAAGCCCACTGATGGTATGGGCACCATGGGAATTTAGAAGGTTTTAAAATGACTTGTACACACGCCGGCTCCTCATGTTAGTCGCAATCCTGGCTAAGGGGTCATACCCTCCACTGGATCTTGTGGAACACGTCGTTTGCCCGGGGTGGGCATCGTACTACGCTATTGTGTGGACTTATACAGGTTTCTGCTATCACTGCTGTGTGGAGAGTGATAGTTTTGTGATTTGGAACTGCGATGCTAAAAGGACTTGGACTGCTACCTGGATGTTTCTATGCTACATTTTGCCTCTTGTTCCTGTCTTTATCTACTTGTGTGTGCTGTGAAAAAATAAACCGTATTTTGGTTTGATCTGCTCGGTGTCTGAGTGATTAGGGACCCCCGTAACCTCACGTGTACAATGGAGCATCAAGTTGTGGGGCATATGTATAATGGAGCATCATGTGTGTGGCATATGTATAATGGGCATCACAGTGTCCAGCATATGTATAATGGGCATCAGGGTGTGTGGCATATCTATAATGGAGCATCACGTTGTGTAGCATATGTATAATGGAGCATCACGGTGTGTGGCATATGTATAATGGGCATCAGGGTGTGTGACATATGTATAATGGCGCATCACGGTGTGGGGCATATGTATAATGGAGCATCACGTTGTGTAGCATATGTATAATGGAGCATCACGGTGTGGGGCATATGTATAATGGATCAACATGTGTGTGGTATATGTATAATGGGCATCACAGTGTGCGGCATATGTATAATGGGCATCACGGTGTGTGTGGCATATGTATAATGGAGCAACCACATTGTGTGGCATATGTATAATGGAGCAATCACGTTGTGGGGCATATGTATAATGGAGCATCATGTTGTGGGGCATATGTATAATGGACATCATGTGTGTGGAATATGTATAGTGGGCATCACGGACTGCACTTTTGGGGTCATGTGTATCTGGCACTATTGGGATATGTTGAATAAGAGTGTCCTTAAGGATGTTGTGATATCTCGATCTTTATGGGGTGAATATGAAGGGCGGGTAGTACGTGGAGGTAGGGGGAGATAAGCTCTGAAAATTCATGTGACAGAGTAACAACAGGCATGGGGGGGGGTGGGGGTGAACCTCGGTGGTGGCCATTAGTTGATTGCCCTCCGGGTTTTGGAGAAGGAAGAAGAAAGGAAAACCGGTGACTATATTGTTTTTTTCTCTGAGATTCAACGGCGATGCAACAACTTGCTTTTTAGCTGCAACGGCGATGAAATGCTGGACTCTGAACTGCAACGGCTTCACTCAGAGCCGCAACGGTGATGC
>NC_139228.1:32462474-32709974 GCF_055691185.1 Crinia signifera | reverse complement strand
TTTTAGTTGGACTGTCAAGTTGGTTGGTTGGAGGTTTGAAGGGTTTTAAAAAAGTTGGTCAGAAGTTGGTCTGATGTGTGGCCAGCATGTCTAACCCAAATTGCTGGACCTTCAATCTGATACCAAGTTGGTCCATATGGGTTCATTGGTTCCAGAGATATTGCGGGTAAAACGATTTTTTCGTTTCTGAAATGTAATTTTATGGCTGTTTGTGTTGTTTGAGGACAGATTTCTCTGGAACCAAATGGCCCAGTTTCACAGGACCAAAATAATTTGAAAATCATTTGAAGCCCACATGTAAATGGGTCAGTTGGTTCCGAAGATACACCTAATTGTTTAATATATCTCTTATATATCTCTATATCTCTTATATATCTCTTATGTATCACTTATGTATCTCTTATATATCTCTTATATATCTCCTATATATCTCCTATATATCTCTTATATAGCTCCTATATAGCTCCTATATATCTCATATATATCTCTTATATAGCTCCTATATAGCTCCTATATATCTCCTATATATCTCTTATCTAGCTCCTATATATCTCCTATATATCTCCTATATATCTCCTATATATCTCCTATATATCTCCTATATATCTCTTATATATCTCTTTATCTCTTATATATCTCTATATCTCTTATATAACTCCTATATATCTCCTATATATCACCTATATATCACTTATGTATCTCTTATGTATCTCTTATGTATCTCTTATGTATCTCTTATATATCTCTTATATATCCCTTATATAGCTCCTATATATCTCCTATATAGCTCCTATATATCTCTTTATCTCTTATATATCTCTATATCTCTTATATATCTCTATATCTCTTATATTTCGCTATATCTCTTATATTTCGCTATATCTCTTATATATCTCCTATATATCTCTTATATATCTCTATATCTCTTATATTTCGCTATATCTCTTATATTTCTCTATATCTCCTATATATCTCTTATATATCTCTTATATATCTCTTATATATCTCTTATATATCTCTTATATATCTCTTATATATCTCCTATATATCTCCTATATATCTCCTATATATCTCCTATATATCTCCTATATATCTCTTATATATCTCTATATCTCTTATATATCTCTATATCTCTTATATTTCTCTATATCTCGTATATATCTCCTATATATCTCTTATCTATCTCTTATATATCTCTTATATATCTCTTATATATCTCTATGTCTCTTATATATCTCTTATATATCTCTTATATATCTCTATATCTCTTATATAAGAGATATATAAGAGATAGAGATATATAAGAGACAGAGATATATAAGAGATATATAAGAGATATACAAGAGATATAGAGATATATAAGAGATATAGAGATATATAAGAGATATAGAGATATATAAGAGATATAGAGATATATAAGAGATATATAAGAGATATAGAGATATATAAGAGATATAGAGATATATATAAGAGATAAATAAGAGCTATATAAGAGATAGATATCTCTTATCTATCTCTTATATATCTCTTATCTATCTCTTATATAAGAGATACATAAGATATATAGAGATATATAAGAGATATAGAGATATATAAGAGATATATAGGAAATATATAAGAGATATATAGGAAATATATAATCGATATATAGATTTCCTATATATCTCTTATATATTTCCTATATAACTCTTATATATCTCTATATCTCTTATATATCTCTATATCTCTTATGTATATCTTATATAAGAGATAGATAAGAGATATATAAGAGATAGATAAGAGATATATATCTCTTATTTATCTCTTATTTATCTCTTATATATCTCTCATATATCTCTATATCTCTTTTATATCTCTATATCTCTTATATATCTCTATATCTCTTATATATCTCTTATATATCTCTTATATATATCTTATATATCTCTGTCTCTTATATATCTCTATCTCTTATATATCTCTTATATAAGAGATATATAAGAGATATATAAGAGACATAGAGATATATAAGAGATATAGAGATATATAAGAGATATATATCTCTTATATATCTCTTATATATCTCTTATATATCTCTTATATATCTCTTATATATCACTATGTCTCTTATATATCTCTATATCTCTTATATATCTCTTATATATCTCTTATATATCTCCTAAATATCTTATATATCTCTTATATATCTCCTATATATCTCCTATATATCTCTTATATATCTCTTATATATCTCTTATATATCTCTTTATCTCTTATATTTCGCTATTTCTCTTATATATCTCTTATATATCTCTTATATATCACTATGTCTCTTATATATCTCTATATCTCTCATATATCTCTTATATATCTCTTATATATCTCCTAAATATCTTATATATCTCTATATCTCTTATATATCTCCTATATATCTCCTATATATCTCCTATATATCTCCTATATATCTCCTATATATATCTTATACATCTCTTATACATCTCTTATATATCTCTTATCTTTCTCTTATATATTTCTTATATAGAGATACATAAGTGATATATAGGAGATATATAGGAGATATATAGGAGATATATAAGAGATATATATCTCCTATATATCTCCTATATACCTCTTATATATCTCCTATATATCTCCTATATATCTCTTATATATCTCTTATATATCTCTTATATATCTCTTATATAGCTCCTAAATAGCTCCTATATAGCTCCTATATATCTCTTTATCTCTTATATATCTCTATATCTCTTATATATCTCTTATATATCTCTATATCTCTTATATTTCTCTATATCTCTTATATATCTCCTATATATCTCTTATATATCTCTATATCTCTTATATCTCTATATCTCTTATATTTCGCTATATCTCTTATATATCTCTTATATATCTCTATATCTCTTATATTTCTCTATATCTCTTATATATCTCTTATATATCTCTATATCTCTTATATATCTCTATATCTCTTATGTATCTCTTATATATCTCCTATATATCTCTTATATATCTCTATATCTCCTATATATCTCTTATATATCTCTTATATATCTTATATATATCTTATATATATCTTATATATCATATATATCTCTAGATCTCTTATATATCTCTTATATATCTCTATCTCTTATATATCTCTTATATATCTCCTATATATCACTTATATATCTCTTATATATCTCCTATATATCTCTCCTATATATCTCTTATATATCACTTGTATATCTCTTTATCTCTTATATATCTCTTATATATCTCTTATATATCTCTTATCTCTTATATATCTCTTATATATCTCTTATATATCTCTTATATATCTCTTATATATCTCTTATATATCTCTTATCTCCTATATATCTCTTATATATATCTTATGTATCTCTTATATATCTCTTATATATCTCTTATATATCTCTTATATATCTCTTATATATCTCTTATCTCTTATATATCTCTTATGTATCTCTTATATATCTATTATGTATCTCTTATATATCTCTTATATATCTCTTATATATCTCCTATATCTCATGTATCTCTTATGTATCTCTTATGTATCTCTTATGTATCTCTTATGTATCTCTTATATATCTCTTATATATCTCCTATATCTCATGTATCTCTTATGTATCTCTTATATATCTCTTATATATCTCTTATATATCTCCTATATCTCATGTATCTCTTATGTATCTCTTATGTATCTCTTATGTATCTCTTATATATCTCTTATATATCTCCTATATCTCATGTATCTCTTATGTATCTCTTATATATCTCTTATATATCTCTTATGTATCTCTTATATATCTCTTATGTATCTCTTATATATCTCTTATGTATCTCTTATGTATCTCTTATGTATCTCTTATATATCTCTTATATATCTCTTATGTATCTCTTATGTATCTCTTATGTATCTCTTATGTATCTCTTATATATATCTTATATATCTCTTATATATCTCTTATATATCTCTTATATATCTCTTATATATCTCTTATATATCTCTTATCTCTTATATATCTCTTATATATCTCTTATATATCTCTTATGTATCTCTTATGTATCTCTTATGTATCTCTTATGTATCTCTTATATATCTCTTATATATCTCTTATATATCTCTTATATATCTCTTATATATCTCTTATATATCTCTTATATATCTCTTATATATCTCTTATATATCTCTTATATATCTCTTATCTCTTATATATCTCTTATGTATCTCTTATGTATCTCTTATATATCTCTTATATATCTCTTATATATCTCTTATGTATCTCTTATGCATCTCTTATGTATCTCTTATATATCTCTTATATATCTTATATATCTCTTATGTATCTCTTATGTATCTCTTATGTATCTCTTATGTATCTCTTATGTATCTCTTATGTATCTCTTATATATCTCTTATATATCTCTTATATATCTCTTATATATCTCTTATCTCTTATATATCTCTTATATATCTCTTATATATCTCTTATATATCTCTTATATATTTCTTATATATCTCTTATCTCTTATATATCTCTTATATAGCTCTTATATATCTCTTATGTATCTCTTATATATCTCTTATATATCTCTTATATATCTCTTATGTATCTCTTATGTATCTCTTATGTATCTCTTATGTATCTCTTATATATCTCTTATATATCTCTTATATATCGCTTATATATCTCTTATCGCTTATATATCTCTTATATATCTCTTATATATCTCTTATATATCTCTTATATATCTCTTATATATCTCTTATATATCTCTTATCTCTTATATATCTCTTATATATCTCTTATATATCTCTTATATATTTCTTATATATCTCTTATCTCTTATATATCTCTTATATATCTCTTATATATCTCTTATATATCTCCTATGTATCTCTTATATATCTCTTATATATCTCTTATATATCTCTTATGTATCTCTTATGTATCTCTTATATATCTCTTATATATCTCTTATATATCTCTTATATATCTCTTATCGCTTATATATCTCTTATGTATCTCTTATATATCTCTTATATATCTCTTATATATCTCTTATATATCTCTTATCTCCTATATATCTCCTATATATCTCTTGTATCTCTTATATATCTCTTATATCTCTTATATATCTCTTATATATCTCTTATATATATCTTATATATCTCTTATCTCCTATATATCTCTTATATATCTCTTGTATCTCTTATATATCTCTTATATATCTCTTATATATCTCTTATATATCTCTTATGTATCTCTTATGTATCTCTTATATATCTCTTATATATCTCTTATCTCTTATATATCTCTTATATATCTCCTATATATCTTATATATCTCTTATATATCTCTTATATATCTCTTATATATCTCTTATATATCTCTTATATATCTCTTATATATCTCTTATATATCTCTTATATATATCTCCTATATCTCATATATCTCTTATATATCTCTTATATATCTCTTATATATCTCTTATATATCTCTTATATATCTCTTATATATCTCTTATATATATCTCCTATATCTCTTATATATCTCTTATATATCTCTTATATATCTTTGATATATCTCTTATATCTCTTATGTATCTCTTATGTATCTCTTATGTATCTCTTATGTATCTCTTATGTATCTCTTATGTATCTCTTATATATCTCTTATACAGTCGGGCAAAAAAGTATTTAGTCAGCCACCAATTGTGCAAGTTCTCCCACTTAAAAAGATGAGAGAGGCCTGTAATTTTCATCATAGGTATACCTCAACTATGAGAGACAAAATGAGGGAAAAAAATCCAGAAAATGACATTGTCTGATTTTTAAAGAATTTATTTGCAAATTATGGTGGAAAATAAGTATTTGGTCAAAAACAAACAAGCAAGATTTCTTGCTCTCACAGACCTGTAACTTCTTCTGTAAGAGGCTCCTCTGTCCTCCACTCGTTACCTGTATTAATGACACCTGTTTGAACTCTTTATCTATATAAAAGACACCTGTCCAACACTTCAAACAGTCACACTCCAAACTCCACTATGGCCAAGAGCAAAGAGCTGTCAAAGGACACCAGAAACAAAATTGTAGACCTGCACCAGGCTGGGAAGACTGAATCTGCAATAGGTAAGCAGCTTGGTGTGAAGAAATCAACTGTGGGAGCAATTATTAGGAAATGGAAGGCATACAAGACCACTGATAGTCTCCCTCGATCTGGGGCTCCCCGCAAGATCTCACCCCGTGGGGTCAAAATGATCACAAGAACGGTGATCAAAAATCCCAGAACCACACGGGGGGACCTAGTGAATGACCTGCTGAGAGCTGGGACCAAAGTAACAAAGGCTACCATCAGTAACACACTACGCCGCCAGGGACTCAAATCCTGCAGTGCCAGACGTGTCCCCCTGCTAAAGGCAGTACATGTGCAGGCCCGTCTGAAGTATGTCTATATTCCCCCTATATGTGTGTGTAGTTCCAGATCATAGATTATTAGGCTGTATAATCCCACCAGAAATGTAATGTCTGTATTTCCAAGGACTTTATTCATGTAAGCATTATACCATTGATACCAATTACCCTGCTATTGTGCTGCTATTTACAGGAAAGAGATAGCAGAGGAACCATCTCCACAGGGGGGTTTACAATTCTTTGTAAACCTCTGGGCTCTAGCAGACTTTGTGGAACCGGGCACCACAGGGGGTGATCAAATGCCCCTGCTATCAAGAGGAAGGTTGTCCACAGGGGGTGACCACCACATAATGTAATCAGACTGTGTTTTGTATCTTGTGTTGACACTGCATCTGCATATCCTGGCCACTTCCAGACTTACTGGAACCGACCCAGCAGGGGGGCTGCAGCAGATGGCCAGCTGGATATTACCTGGGGGGATGTGTCTGACTCTTGAATCCACCAATCAAGATCCACTGCCAGCCCACTTTTGGTTTGTGCCCCGTGGGAAATTGGAAGTTTTCAAAATGACTTGTACACCTGCCAGCTCCTCATGTTAGT
Organism: Crinia signifera; assembly: GCF_055691185.1. Classification (NCBI taxonomy): domain Eukaryota; kingdom Metazoa; phylum Chordata; class Amphibia; order Anura; family Myobatrachidae; genus Crinia; species Crinia signifera. The sequence continues at coordinate 32,702,950 of NC_139228.1, read as the reverse complement.
CGCAATCCTGGCTAGAGGTGATACTCTGCCACTGGACCTTGTGAGCGCATCGTTTGCCCGGGAAGGGGGCATCCTACCAAGCTCTGGTGTGGAGCGTCTGTGTTGTGTGGATTTATACAGTTTTCTGCTATCACAGCTGTGTGGATAAGTGATAGTTTGCCCTGTGGAACTGATCTGGGACTGTGACTATACAAGGACTGTCTGTTTGGGCCTGCTACCTGAATATCTTTCTACTCTGCAATTTACCTTTGCCACTGTTTATTGTCTATTTGTGCGTGCTGTGGAAAATAAACCGTTCTTCTGGTTTCATCTGCTCGGTGTCTGAGTGATTGAAGAACTCGTATCCTCACATTTGTTTCTTGTATTTACACTCCTTTGTGCCTTTCTGGACTCTAGTAGACTCTTTGGAACCGGACCCAGCAGGGGGGGGGGGGGGCAGCAGCAAATGGACAGCTGTAGATTACCTGTGGGGATATACCTGACTCTTGAATCCACCAATCCAGACCCAGAGCAAGCCCACTGATGGTATGGGCACCATGGGAATTTAGAAGGTTTTAAAATGACTTGTACACACGCCGGCTCCTCATGTTAGTCGCAATCCTGGCTAAGGGGTCATACCCTCCACTGGATCTTGTGGAACACGTCGTTTGCCCGGGGTGGGCATCGTACTACGCTATTGTGTGGACTTATACAGGTTTCTGCTATCACTGCTGTGTGGAGAGTGATAGTTTTGTGATTTGGAACTGCGATGCTAAAAGGACTTGTACTGCTACCTGGATGTTTCTATGCTACATTTTGCCTCTTGTTCCTGTCTTTATCTACTTGTGTGTGCTGTGAAAAAATAAACCGTATTTTGGTTTGATCTGCTCGGTGTCTGAGTGATTAGGGACCCCCGTAACCTCACGTGTACAATGGAGCATCAAGTTGTGGGGCATATGTATAATGGAGCATCATGTGTGTGGCATATGTATAATGGGCATCACAGTGTCCAGCATATGTATAATGGGCATCAGGGTGTGTGGCATATCTATAATGGAGCATCACGGTGTGGGGCATATGTATAATGGAGCATCACGTTGTGTAGCATATGTATAATGGAGCATCACGGTGTGTGGCATATGTATAATGGGCATCAGGGTGTGTGACATATGTATAATGGCGCATCACGGTGTGGGGCATATGTATAATGGAGCATCACGTTGTGTAGCATATGTATAATGGAGCATCACGGTGTGGGGCATATGTATAATGGATCAACATGTGTGTGGTATATGTATAATGGGCATCACAGTGTGCGGCATATGTATAATGGGCATCACGGTGTGTGTGGCATATGTATAATGGAGCAACCACATTGTGTGGCATATGTATAATGGAGCAATCACGTTGTGGGGCATATGTATAATGGAGCATCATGTTGTGGGGCATATGTATAATGGACATCATGTGTGTGGAATATGTATAGTGGGCATCACGGACTGCACTTTTGGGGTCATGTGTATCTGGCACTATTGGGATATGTTGAATAAGAGTGTCCTTAAGGATGTTGTGATATCTCTATCTTTATGGGGTGAATATGAAGGGCGGGTAGTACGTGGAGGTAGGGGGAGATAAGCTCTGAAAATTCATGTGACAGAGTAACAACAGGCATGGGGGGGGTGGGGGTGAACCTCGGTGGTGGCCATTAGTTGATTGCCCTCCGGGTTTTGGAGAAGGAAGAAGAAAGGAAAACCGGTGACTATATTGTTTTTTTCTCTGAGATTCAACGGCGATGCAACAACTTGCTTTTTAGCTGCAACGGCGATGAAATGCTGGACTCTGAACTGCAACGGCTTCACTCAGAGCCGCAACGGTGATGCAACGGCTTAACTCGACGCCGCAACGGTGATGCAATAGCTTGACTCTGAGCCGCAGCGGTGATGCTGCAGCTTGACTCTAACCCGCAACGGTGATGCTGCAGCTTGACTCTAATCCGCAACGGTGATGCTGCAGCTTGACTCTGATCCGCAACGGCTTGACTCTGAGCCGCAACGGTGATGCAACAGCTTGACTCTGAGCCGCAACGGTGATGCTGCAGCTTGACTCTGAGCCGCAACGGTGATGCAACAGCTTGACTCTGAGCCGCAACGGTGATGCTGCAGCTTGACTCTGAGCCGCAACGGTGATGCTGCAGCTTGACTCTGAGTCGCAACGGTGATGTAGCGGCTTGACTCAGAAGCGCAACGGTGATTCAAAAGCTTGACTCTGAGCCGCAACGGTGATGCTGCAGCTTGACTCTGAGCCGCAACGGTGATGCAACAGCTTGACTCTGAGCCGCAACGGTGATGCTGCAGCTTGACTCTGATCCGCAACGGCTTGACTCTGAGCCGCAACGGTGATGTAACGGCTTGACTCAGAAGCGCAACGGTGATTCAATAGCTTGACTCTGAGCCGCAACGGTGATGCTGCAGCTTGACTCTGAGCCGCAACGGTGATGCAACAGCTTGACTCTGAGCCGCAACGGTGATGCTGCAGCTTGACTCTGATCCGCAACGGCTTGACTCTGAGTCGCAACGGTGATGTAACGGCTTGACTCAGAAGCGCAACGGTGATTCAATAGCTTGACTCTGAGCCGCAACGGTGATGCTGCAGCTTGACTCTGAGCCGCAACGGTGATGCAACAGCTTGACTCTGAGCCGCAACGGTGATGCTGCAGCTTGACTCTGATCCGCAACGGCTTGACTCTGAGCCGCAACGGTGATGCTGCAGCTTGACTCTGAGCCGCAACGGCGATGCAACAGCTTGACTCTGAGCCGCAACGGTGATGCTGCAGCTTGACTCTGAGTCGCAACGGTGATGTAACGGCTTGACTCTGAGCCGCAACGGCTTGACTCTGAGCCGCTATGGTGATGCATCGGCTTGACTCAGAACCGCAACGGTGATGCAACGGCTTGACTCGGAGATGCAACGGCTTGATTCTGAGATGCTAAAAGGACTTGGACTGCTACCTGGGGCGGATTAACAATGGGCCTGATGGAGCTACAGCTCCAGGCCCTATTTCCAAATAGGCCCATTTTTTAGCTGAGGGTCAGGGCTTTCCAACAAGCCCAGCCACGCGTTGCTAGCCCCCCGGGAACTGGAGATAGGGCCAGGCAAATCTCGAACATTTTCCCCATAGGATAACATGAGACCTGCTAATTCCGACCCCCATCTGGTTCCAACGGCATCACAGAAGCTCGAGGTTGATCTCTGTCTAACCCAAATTGCTGGACCTTCAATCTGATACCAAGTTGGTCCATATGGGTTCATTGGTTCCAGAGATATTGCGGGTAAAACGATTTTTTCGTTTCTGAAATGTAATTTTATGGCTGTTTGTGTTGTTTGAGGACAGATTTCTCTGGAACCAAATGGCCCAGTTTCACAGGACCAAAATAATTTGAAAATCATTTGAAGCCCACATGTAAATGGGTCAGTTGGTTCCGAAGATACACCTAATTGTTTAATATATCTCTTATATATCTCTATATCTCTTATATATCTCTTATGTATCTCTTATATATCTCTTATATATCTCCTATATATCTCCTATATATCTCCTATATATCTCCTATATATCTCCTATATATCTCTTATATATCTCTTTATCTCTTATATATCTCTATATCTCTTATATAACTCCTATATATCTCCTATATATCACTTATGTATCTCTTATGTATCTCTTATGTATCTCTTATGTATCTCTTATATATCTCTTATATATCCCTTATATAGCTCCTATATATCTCCTATATAGCTCCTATATATCTATTTATCTCTTATATATCTCTATATCTCTTATATATCTCTATATCTCTTATATTTCGCTATATCTCTTATATTTCGCTATATCTCTTATATATCTCTTATATATCTCTTATATATCTCTTATATAGCTCTATATCTCTTATATTTCTCTATATCTCTTATATTTCTCTATATCTCTTATATATCTCCTATATATCTCTTATATATCTCTATATCTCTTATATTTCGCTATATCTCTTATATTTCTCTATATCTCTTATATATCTCCTATATATCTCTTATATATCTCTTATATATCTCTTATATATCTCTTATATATCTCTTATATATCTCCTATATATCTCCTATATATCTCCTATATATCTCCTATATATCTCTTATATATCTCTATATCTCTTATATATCTCTATATCTATTATATTTCTCTATATCTCGTATATATCTCCTATATATCTCTTATCTATCTCTTATATATCTCTTATATATCTCTTATATATCTCTTATATATCTCTATGTCTCTTATATATCTCTTATATATCTCTTATATATCTCTATATCTCTTATATAAGAGATATATAAGAGATAGAGATATATAAGAGACAGAGATATATAAGAGATATATAAGAGATATACAAGAGATATAGAGATATATAAGAGATATAGAGATATATAAGAGATATATAAGAGATATAGAGATATATAAGAGATATAGAGATATATATAAGAGATAAATAAGAGCTATATAAGAGATAGATATCTCTTATCTATCTCTTATATATCTCTTATCTATCTCTTATATAAGAGATACATAAGAGATATAGAGATATATAAGAGATATAGAGATATATAAGAGATATATAGGAAATATATAAGAGATATATAGGAAATATATAATCGATATATAGATTTCCTATATATCTCTTATATATTTCCTATATAACTCTTATATATCTCTATATCTCTTATGTATCTCTTATATAAGAGATAGATAAGAGATATATAAGAGATAGATAAGAGATATATATCTCTTATTTATCTCTTATTTATCTCTTATATATCTCTCATATATCTCTATATCTCTTTTATATCTCTATATCTCTTATATATCTCTATATCTCTTATATATCTCTTATATATCTCTTATATATATCTTATATATCTCTGTCTCTTATATATCTCTATCTCTTATATATCTCTTATATAAGAGATATATAAGAGATATATAAGAGACATAGAGATATATAAGAGATATATAAGAGATATAGAGATATATAAGAGATATATATCTCTTATATATCTCTTATATATCTCTTATATATCTCTTATATATCACTATGTCTCTTATATATCTCTATATCTCTTATATATCTCTTATATATCTCTTATATATCTCCTAAATATCTTATATATCTCTATATCTCTTATATATCTCCTATATATCTCCTATATATCTCCTATATATCTCTTATATATCTCTTATATATCTCTTATATATCTCTTTATCTCTTATATTTCGCTATTTCTCTTATATATCTCTTATATATCTCTTATATATCACTATGTCTCTTATATATCTCTATATCTCTCATATATCTCTTATATATCTCTTATATATCTCCTAAATATCTTATATATCTCTATATCTCTTATATATCTCCTATATATCTCCTATATATCTCCTATATATCTCCTATATATATCTTATACATCTCTTATACATCTCTTATATATCTCTTATCTTTCTCTTATATATTTCTTATATAGAGATACATAAGTGATATATAGGAGATATATAGGAGATATATAGGAGATATATAAGAGATATATATCTCCTATATATCTCCTATAAACCTCTTATATATCTCCTATATATCTCCTATATATCTCTTATATATCTCTTATATATCTCTTATATATCTCTTATATAGCTCCTAAATAGCTCCTATATAGCTCCTATATATCTCTTTATCTCTTATATATCTCTATATCTCTTATATATCTCTATATCTCTTATATTTCTCTATATCTCTTATATATCTCCTATATATCTCTTATATATCTCTATATCTCTTATATCTCTATATCTCTTATATTTCGCTATATCTCTTATATTTCGCTATATCTCTTATATATTTCTTATATATCTCTATATCTCTTATATTTCTCTATATCTCTTATATATCTCTTATATATCTCTATATCTCTTATATATCTCTATATCTCTTATGTATCTCTTATATATCTCCTATATATCTCTTATATATCTCTATATCTCCTATATATCTCTTATATATCTCTTATATATCTTATATATATCTTATATATATCTTATATATCATATATGGGATGCGGTCATTAGTCAGACTGCATTTAGGTCTACAGTCATTAGGTCGACCCCACTAGGTCGACTGGCAGGAAGGTCGACCTGACTTAAGGTCGACATGGGCCAAGGTCGACATGACTTAAGGTCGAATTTGCATAAAGGTCGACATGAGGAAGGTCGACTGGTCATAAGGTCGACATGGGTTTTTCACTGTTTTTTGAGCCGACATGTGCCGACAGGCGGTATTTCATGCCCTACCATCCACTAGGGCGTGGTGGGAGAATAAAATAGTGTGCCGAGCGCAGCGAGGCACCGTGCCCGAAGCATTGCGAGCGAAGCGAGCGATGCGAGGGTCCGATTCTCATTGCCAACTGTGTCCATGTCGACTGTGTCGACATTCGGATAAAAAAACAGTGAAAAACCCATGTCGACCTTATGACCAGTCGACCTTCCTCATGTCGACATTTATGCAAATTCGACCTTAATTCATGTCGACCTTGGCCCATGTCGACCTTAAGTCAGGTCGACCCTCCTGCCAGTCGACCTAGTGGGGTCGACCTAATGACTGTAGACCTAAATGCAGTCTGACGAATGATCCCATTCCATCATATATATCTCTAGATCTCTTATATATCTCTTATATATCTCTATCTCTTATATATCTCTTATATATCTCCTATATATCGCTTATATATCTCTTATATATCTCTTATATATCTCCTATATATCTCTCCTATATATCTCTTATATCTCACTTGTATATCTCTTTATCTCTTATATATCTCTTATATATCTCTTATATATCTCTATATCTCTTATATTTCTCTATATCTCTTATATATCTCTGATATATCTCTATATCTCTTATATATCTCTTATGTATCTCTTATATATCTCCTATATATCTCTTATATATCTCTATATCTCCTATATATCTCTTATATATCTCTTATATATCTTATATATATCTTATATATATATATATATATATATCATCTATATCTCTAGATCTCTTATATATCTCTTATATATCTCTATCTCTTATATATCTCTATCTCTTATATATCTCTTATATATCTCTTATATATCTCTTATATATCTCTTATCTCTTATATATCTCTTATATATCTCTTATATATCTCTTATATATCTCTTATATATCTCTTATATATCTCTTATCTCCTATATATCTCTTATATATATCTTATGTATCTCTTATATATCTCTTATATATCTCTTATATATCTCTTATATATCTCTTATATATCTCTTATATATCTCTTATCTCTTATATATCTCTTATATATATCTTATGTATCTCTTATATATCTCTTATGTATCTCTTATATATCTCTTATATATCTCTTATATATCTCCTATATCTCATGTATCTCTTATGTATCTCTTATGTATCTCTTATGTATCTCTTATGTATCTCTTATATATCTCTTATATATCTCCTATATCTCATGTATCTCTTATGTATCTCTTATGTATCTCTTATGTATCTCTTATGTATCTCTTATGTATCTCTTATATATCTCTTATGTATCTCTTATGTATCTCTTATGTATCTCTTATATATCTCTTATATATCTCTTATGTATCTCTTATGTATCTCTTATGTATCTCTTATGTATCTCTTATATATCTCTTATATATCTCTTATATATCTCTTATATATCTCTTATATATCTCTTATATATCTCTTATATATCTCTTATATATCTCTTATGTATCTCTTATGTATCTCTTATATATCTCTTATATATCTCTTATGTATCTCTTATGTATCTCTTATATATCTCTTATATATCTCTTATATATCTCTTATATATCTCTTATGTATCTCTTATATATCTCTTATATATCTCTTATATATCTCTTATATATCTCTTATATATCTCTTATGTATCTCTTATGTATCTCTTATATATCTTTTTTATATCTCTTATATATCTCTTATATATCTCTTATATATCTCTTATGTATCTCTTATGTATCTCTTATATATCTCTTATATATCTCTTATATATCTCTTATATATCTCTTATATATCTTTTTTATATCTCTTATATATCTCTTATATATCTCTTATGTGTCTCTTATGTGTCTCTTATGTATCTCTTATATATCTCTTATATATCTCTTATATATCTCTTATGTGTCTCTTATGTGTCTCTTATGTATCTCTTATGTATCTCTTATGTATCTCCTATATCTCTCCTATATCTCTCCTATATCTCTCATATATCTCTTATATATCTCTTATATATCTCCTATATCTCTTATATATCTCCTATATCTCTTATATTTCTTATATATCTCTTATCTCTTATATATCTCTTATCTCTTATATATCTCTTATAGATCTCTTATAGATCTCTTATAGATCTCTTATATATCTCTTATATATCTCTTATATATCTCTTATATATCTCTTATATATCTCTTATCTCCTATATATCTCTTATATATCTCTTATATATCTCTTATATATCTCTTATGTATCTCTTATATATCTCTTATATATCTCTTATCTCTTATATATCTCTTATATATCTCTTATATATCTCTTATCTCTTATATATCTCTTATATATCTCTTATATATCTCTTATATATCTCTTATCTCCTATATATCTCTTATATATCTCTTATGTATCTCTTATATATCTCTTATATATCTCTTATATATCTCTTATATATCTCTTATATATCTCTTATATATCTCTTATATATCTCTTATATATCTCTTATCTCTTATATATCTCTTATAGATCTCTTATATATCTCTTATTTATCTCTTATATATCTCTTATCTCTTATATATCTCTTATCTCTTATATATCTCTTATATATCTCTTATATATCTCTTATATATCTCTTATGTATCTCTTATATATCTCTTATCTCTTATATATCTCTTATATATCTCTTATATATCTCTTATGTATCTCTTATATATCTCTTATGTATCTCTTATATATCTCTTATATATCTCTTATATATCTCCTATATCTCTTATATATCTCTTATATATCTCTTATATATCTGTTATATATCTCCTATATCTCTTATATATCTCTTATATATCTCTTATATATCTCTTATGTATCTCTTATGTATCTCTTATATATCTCTTATGTATCTCTTATGTATCTCTTATATATCTCTTATATATCTCCTATGTATCTCTTATATATCTTTTTTATATCTCTTATATATCTCTTATATATCTCTTATATATCTCTTATGTATCTCTTATGTATCTCTTATATATCTCTTATATATCTCGTATATATCTCTTATATATCTCTTATATATCTCTTATATATCTCTTATGTATCTCTTATATATCTTTTTTATATCTCTTATATATCTCTTATATATCTCTTATGTATCTCTTATGTATCTCTTATATATCTCTTATATATCTCTTATATATCTCTTATATATCTCTTATGTATCTCTTATATATCTCTTATGTATCTCTTATATATCTTTTTTATATCTCTTATATATCTCTTATATATCTCTTATGTATCTCTTATATATCTCTTATGTATCTCTTATGTATCTCTTATGTATCTCTTATGTATCTCCTATATCTCTCCTATATCTCTCCTATATCTCTCATATATCTCTTATATATCTCTTATATATCTCCTATATCTCTTATATCTCTTATATATCTCTTATATATCTCTTATATATCTCTTATCTCTTATAGATCTCTTATAGATCTCTTATAGATCTCTTATAGATCTCTTATAGATCTCTTATATGTCTCTTATATGTCTCTTATATATCTCTTATCTCTTATATATCTCTTATCTCTTATATATCTCTTATATATCTCTTATAGATCTCTTATAGATCTCTTATAGATCTCTTATAGATCTCTTATAGATCTCTTATAGATCTCTTATATATCTCTTATATATCTCTTATATATCTCTATATCTCTTATATATCTCTTATCGCTTATATATCTCTTATATATCTCTTATATATCTCTATATCTGTTATATATCTCTTATCGCGTATATATCTCTTATATATCTCTTATATATCTCTTATATATCTCCTATATCTCTTATATATCTCTTATATATCTCTTATCTCTTATATATCTCTTATATATCTCTTATATATCTCTTATATATCTCTTATATATCTCTTATGTATCTCTTATATATCTCTTATGTATCTCTTATATATCTCTTATATATCTCTTATATATCTCCTATATCTCTTATATATCTCTTATATATCTCTTATATATCTCTTATATATCTCTTATATATCTCTTATATATCTCTTATATATCTCTTATATATCTCTTATGTATCTCTTATATATCTCTTATGTATCTCTTATATATCTCTTATATATCTCCTATATCTCTTATATATCTCTTATATATCTCTTATTTATCTCTATATATCTCTTATATATCTCTTATGTATCTTTTTTATATCTCTTATATATCTCTTATATATCTCTTATATATCTCTTATATATCTCTTATCTCTTATATATCTCTTATATATCTCTTATATATCTCTTATATATCTCTTATGTATCTCTTATGTATCTCTTATATATCTCTTATATATCTCTTATATATCTCCTATATCTCTTATATATCTCTTATATATCTCTTATATATCTCTTATATATCTCTTATATATCTCTTATATATCTCTTATATATCTCTTACATATCTTTTTTGTATCTCTTATGTATCTCTTATATATCTCTTATGTATCTCTTATATATCTCTTATATATCTCTTATATATCTCTTATGTATCTCTTATGTATCTCTTATGTATCTCTTATATATCTCTTATATATCTCTTATATATCTCTTATATATCTCTTATGTATCTCTTATATATCTTTTTTATATCTCTTATATATCTCTTATATATCTCCTATATCTCTTATGTATCTCTTATGTATCTCTTATGTATCTCTTATGTATCTCTTATGTATCTCTTATGTATCTCTTATGTATCTCTTATGTATCTCCTATATCTCTCTTATATCTCTCCTATATCTCTCCTATATCTCTCCTATATCTCTTATATATCTCTTATATATCTCTTATATATCTCTTATATATCTCTTATATATCTCTTATATATCTCTTATATATCTCTTATATATCTTATATATCTCTTATATAGCTCTTATGTATCTCTTATGTATCTCTTATGTATCTCTTATGTATCTCTTATATATCTCTTATGTATCTCTTATATATCTCTTATATATCTCTTATATATCTCCTATATCTCTTATATATCTCTTATATATCTCTTATGTATCTCTTATGTATCTCTTATATATCTCTTATATATCTCTTATATATCTCTTATATATCTCTTATGTATCTCTTATATATCTTTTTTATATCTCTTATATATCTCTTATATATCTCTTATATATCTCATATATCTCTTATGTATCTCTTATGTATCTCTTATGTATCTCTTATATATCTCTTATATATCTCTTATATATCTCCTATATCTCTTATATATCTCTTGTGTATCTCTTGTGTATCTCTTATGTATATCTTATGTATCTCTTATGTATCTCTTATGTATCTCTTCTGTATCTCTTATGTATCTCTTATGTATCTCCTATATCTCTCCTATATCTCTCCTATATCTCTCCTATATCTCTCCTATATCTCTCCTATATCTCTTCTATATCTCTCATATATCTCTTATATATCTCTCATATATCTCTTATATATCTCTTATATATCTCTTATATAGCTCTTATATATCTCTTATCTCTTATATATCTCTTATCTCTTATATATATCTCTTATATATCTCCTATATCTCTTATATATCTCTTATATATCTCTTATATATCTCTTATGTATCTCTTATATATCTTTTTTATATCTCTTATATATCTCTTATATATCTCTTATATATCTCTTATATATCTCTATATCTCTTATATATCTCTTATATATCTCTTATGTATCTCTTATGTATCTCTTATATATCTTTTTTATATCTCTTATATATCTCTTATATATCTCCTATATCTCTTATATATCTCTTATATATCTCTTATATCTCTTATATATCTCTTATGTATCTCTTATGTATCTCTTATGTATCTCTTATGTATCTCTTATGTATCTCCTATATCTCTCCTATATCTCTCCTATATCTCTCCTATATCTCTCCTATATCTCTCCTATATCTCTTATATATCTCTTATATATCTCCTATATCTCTTATATATCTCTTATATATCTCCTATATCTCTTATATCTCTTATATATCTCTTATATATCTCTTATCTCTTATATATCTCTTATATATCTCTTATATATCTCTTATATATCTCTTATATATCTCTTATATATCTCCTATATTTCTAATGTATCTCTTATATATCTCTTATATATCTCTTTTCGCTTATATATCTCTTATATATCTCTTATGTATCTCTTATATATCTCCTATATCTCTTATGTATCTCTTATGTATCTCTTATGTATCTCTTATGTATCTCTTATGTATCTCTTATATATCTCTTTTATATCTCTTTTATATCTCTTATATATCTCTTATATATCTCATATATATTTCTTATATATCTCTTATATATCTCTTATCTCTTATATATCTCTTATATATCTCTTATATATCTCTTATATATCTCTTATCTCCTATATATCTCTTATCTCCTATATATCTCCTATATATCTCTTATGTATCTCTTATGTATCTCTTATGTATCTCTTATGTATCTCTTATGTATCTCTTATGTATCTCTTATATATCTCTTTTATATCTCTTATATATCTCTATATCTCTTATATATCTCTTATATATCTCTTATATATCTCTTATATATCTCTTATCTCTTATCTCTTATATATCTCTTATATATCTATTATATATCTCCTATATCTCTTATGTATCTCTTATGTATCTCTTATGTATCTCTTATATATCTCTTATATATCTCTTATCTCTTATATATCTCTTATATATCTCTTATATATCTCTTATCTCCTATATATCTCTTATCTCCTATATATCTCTTATATATCTCTTATGTATCTCTTATATATCTCTTATATCTCTTATATATCTCTTATATATCTCTTATATATCTCTTATATATCTCTATATCTCTTATATTTCCTATATCTCTTATATATCTCTTATGAATCTCTTATATATCTCTTATATATCTCTTATATATCTCTTATATATCTCTTATCTCCTATATATCTCTTATCTCCTATATATCTCTTATATATCTCTTATATATCTCTTATATATCTCTTATATATCTCTTATATATCTCTTATATATCTCTTATGGCTTATATATCTCTTATGTATCTCTGATATATCTCTTATATATCTCTTATCTCTTATATATCTCTTATATATCTCTTATATATCTCTTATATATCTCTTATCTCTTATATATCTCTTATATATCTCTATATCTCTTATATATCTCTTATATATCTCTTATATATCTCTTATATATCTCTTATCTCCTATATATCTCTTATATATCTCTTATGTATCTCTTATATATCTCTTATATATCTCTTATATCTCTTATATATCTCTTATATATCTCTTATATATCTCTTATATATCTCTTATATATCTCTATATCTCTTATATATCTCTTATCTCTTATATATCTCTTATATATCTCTTATATATCTCTTATATATCTCTTATCTCTTATATATCTCTTATATCTCTTATATCTCTTATATATCTCTTATATATCTCTTATATATCTCTTATATATCTCTTATAGATCTCTTATATATCTCTTATTTATCTCTTATATATCTCTTATATATCTCTTATGTATCTTTTTTATATCTCTTATATATCTCTTATATATCTCTTATATATCTCTTATATATCTCTTATATATCTCTTATATATCTCTTATATATCTCTTATATATCTCTTATATATCTCTTATGTATCTCTTATATATCTTTTTTGTATCTCTTATGTATCTCTTATGTATCTCTTATATATCTCTTATATATCTCTTATATATCTCCTATATCTCTTATATATCTCTTATATATCTCTTATATATCTCCTATATCTCTTATATATCTCTTATATATCTCTTATATATCTCTTATGTATCTCTTATGTATCTCTTATATATCTCTTATATATCTCTTATGTATCTCTTATATATCTTTTTATATCTCTTATATATCTCTTATATATCTCTTATATATCTCTTATATATCTCTTATGTATCTCTTATATATCTCTTATATATCTCTTATATATCTCTTATATATCTCTTATATATCTCTTATATATCTCTTATATATCTTTTTTATATCTCTTATATATCTCTTATATATCTCCTATATCTCTTATATATCTCTTATATATCTCTTATATATCTCTTATATATCTCTATATCTCTTATATTTCCTATATCTCTTATATATCTCTATATCTCTTATATATCTCTTATATATCTCTTATATATCTCTTATCTCCTATATATCTCTTATATCCTATATATCTCTTATGTATCTCTTATGTATCTCTTATGTATCTCTTATATATCTCTTTTATATCTCTTATATATCTCTTATATATCTCTTATATATCTCTATATTTCTTATATATCTCTTATATATCTCTTATGTATCTCTTATGTATCTCTTATATCTCTTATATATCTCTTATGTATCTCTTATATATCTCTTATATATCTCTTATATATCTCTTATATATCTCTTATATATCTCTTATATATCTCTTATATATCTCTTATATATCTCTTATATATCTCTTATCTCTTATATATCTCTTATATATCTCTTATATATCTCCTATATCTCTTATATATCTCTTATATATCTCTTATATATCTCTTATATATCTCTTATATATCTCTTAAATATCTCTTATATATATCTTATATATCTCATATATATCTCTTATCTCTTATATATTTCTTATATATCTCTTATATATCTCCTATATCTCTTATATATCTCTTATATATCTCTTATCTCTTATATATCTCTTATATAAGAGATATAGGAGATATATAAGAGATATATAAGAGATATATAAGAGATAAGAGATATATAAGAGATATATAAGAGATATAGAGATATATAAGAGATATATAAGAGATATATAAGAGATACATAAGAGATATATAAGCGATAAGAGATATATAAGCGATATATAAGAGATATATAAGAGATATATAAGAGATACATAAGAGATATAGAGATATATAAGAGATATATAAGAGATATATAAGAGATATATAAGAGATATAGGAGATATATAAGAGATATATATCTCTTATATATCTCTTATATATCTCTTATATATCTCTATATCTCTTATATATCTCTTATATATCGCTTATATATCTCTTATGTATCTCTTATGTATCTCTTATATATCTCTTATATATCTCTTATATATCTCTTATATATCTCTTATATATCTCTTATATATCTCTTATATATCTCTTATATATCTCCTATATCTCTTATATATCTCTTATATTTCCTATATCTCTTATGTATCTCTTATATATCTCTTATCTCTTATATATCTCTTATATATCTCTTATGTATCTCTTATATATCTCTTATATATCTCTTATATATCTCTTATATATCTCTTATATATCTCTTATATATCTCTTATATATCTCTTATATATCTCTTATCTCTTATATATCTCCTATATCTCCTATATCTCTTATATATCTCTTATATATCTCTTATATATCTCTTATATATCTCTTATATATCTCTTATATATCTCTTATCTCTTATATATCTCTTATATATCTCCTATATCTCTTATATATCTCTTATATATCTCTATCTCTTATATATCTTATATATCTCCTATATATCTCCTATATATCTCTTATATATCTCCTATATATCTCTTATGTATCTCTTATATATATCTCTTATATATCTCTTATGTATCTCTTATATATCTCTTATATATCTCTTATATATCTCTTATATATCTCTTATCACTTATATATCTCTTGTATATCTCTTATATATCTCCTATATCTCTTATATATCTCTTATATATCTCTTATATATCTCTTATATATCTCTTATATATCTCTATATATCTCTTATGTATCTCTTATATATATCTCTTATATATCTCTATATCTCTTATATATCTCTTATATATCTCCTATATTTCTAATGTATCTCTTATATATCTCTTATATATCTCCTATATCTCTTATGTATCTCTTATGTATCTCTTATGTATCTCTTATGTATCTCTTATATATCTCTTATATATCTCTTTTATATCTCTTATATATCTCTATATCTCTTATATATCTCTTATATATCTCTTATATATCTCTTATCTCCTATATATCTCTTATCTCCTATATATCTCTTATGTATCTCTTATGTATCTCTTATATATCTCTTTTATATCTCTTTTATATCTCTTATATATCTCTTATATATCTCTTATCTCTTATATATCTCTTATATATCTCTTATATAAGAGATAAGAGATATATAAGAGATATATAAGAGATATATAAGAGATATATGAGATATATAAGAGATATATTAGAGATAAGAGATATATAAGAGATATATAAGAGATACATAAGAGATATATAAGAGATATATAAGAGATACATAAGAGATATATAAGAGATATATAGGAGATAAGAGATATATAGGAGATAAGAGATATATAAGAGATATAGAAGAGATATAGGAGATATATATGAGATATATAAGAGATAAGAGATATATAAGAGATATATATCTCTTATATATCTCCTATATCTCTTATATATCTCTTATATATCTTTTATCTCCTATATATCTCTTATCTCCTATATATCTCTTATATATCTCTTATGTATCTCTTATATATCTCTTATATCTCTTATATATCTCTTATATATCTCTTATATATCTCTTATGGCTTATATATCTCTTATGTATCTCTTATCTCTTATATATCTCTTATATATCTCTTATATATCTCTTATATATCTCTTATATATCTCTTATCTCTTATATATCTCTTATATATCTCTTATATATCTCTATATCTCTTATATATCTCTTATATATCTCTTATATATCTCTTATATATCTCTTATATATCTCTTATATATCTCTTATGTATCTCTTATGTATCTCTTATGTATCTCTTATGTATCTCTTATATCTCTTATATATCTCTTATATATCTCTTATATATCTCTTATATATCTCTTATATATCTCTTATATATCTCTTATATATCTCTTATATATCTCTTATAGATCTCTTATTTATCTCTTATATATCTCTTATCTCTTATATATCTCTTATGTATCTCTTATGTATCTCTTATATATCTCTTATATATCTCTTATATATCTCTTATGTATCTCTTATGTATCTCTTATATATCTTTTTTATATCTCTTATATATCTCTTATATATCTCTTATATATCTCTTATGTATCTCTTATGTATCTCTTATGTATCTCTTATATATCTCTTATATATCTCTTATATATCTCTTATATATCTCTTATGTATCTCTTATATATCTTTTTTATATCTCTTATATATCTCTTATATATCTCTTATATATCTCTTATATATCTCTTATGTATCTCTTATGTATCTCTTATGTATCTCTTATGTATCTCTTATGTATCTCTTATGTATCTCCTATATCTCTCCTATATCTCTCCTATATCTCTTATATATCTCTTATATATCTCTTATATATCTCTTATATATCTCTTATATATCTCTTATATATCTCTTATATATCTCTTATCTCCTATATATCTCTTATATATCTCTTATATATCTCTTATATATCTCTTATTTATCTCTTATCTCTTATATATCTCTTATATATCTCTTATAGATCTCTTATATATCTCTTATTTATCTCTTATATATCTCTTATCTCTTATATATCTCTTATATATCTCTTATATATCTCTTATCTCTTATATATCTCTTATATATCTCTTATATATCTCTTATATATCTCTTATATATCTCTTATCTCCTATATATCTCTTATATATCTCTTATGTATCTCTTATATATCTCTTATATATCTCTTATATATCTCTTATATATCTCTTATATATTGTGAGGGTACGAGTTCCTCAATCACTCAGACACCGAGCAGATGAAACCAGAAGAATGGTTTATTTTCCACAGCACGCACAAATAGACAATAAACAGTGGCAAAGGTAAATTGCAGAGTAGAAAGATATTCCGGTAGCAGGCCCAAACAGACAGTCCTTGTATAGTCACAGTCCCAGATCAGTTCCACAGGGCAAACTATCACTTAATCCACACAGCAGTGATAGCATATAAATCCACACGATACCTAGACAGAGCATAACCTCTTAGTCCAGGACAGTCCATCAAATTCTCCCTCCTGGCTTGTGTGCCAGTCATTTTAAAAACTTCCTATTTCCCACGCTTCTCCATACCATCAGGGGGCTTGCACTCAATCCCTATTGGTGGATTCAAGTCAGGTTTATCCCCCCTCCCAGGTACTGCTGCTGCCCATCTGCTTCTGCCCCCTGCTGGGGTCGGTTCCAGAAAGTCTGGAAGTGGCCAAGATATGCATAGCAGAGTCAACACAATATACAAAACACAGTCTGATTACATTATGTGGTGGTCACCCCCTGTGGACAACCTTCCTGTTGATAGTAGGGGAATTTGATCACCCCCTGTGGTGATTGTCCTTCAGCTATCCCCCTCATGTAAACAGCAGGAACAATAATCGGCTGATTACATTATGGGCTGATCACCCCCTGTGGTGGCCGGTTCCACAAAGTCTGCTAGAGCCCAGAGGTTTACAAAGAATTGTAAACCCCCCTGTGGAGATTGCCAATGGTACAATGCTTACATGAATAAAGTCCTGGGAAATACAGACATTACATTTGAGGTGGGATTATACAGCCTAATAATATATGATCTGGAACTACACACACATATAGGGGGTATATAGACATATATGGAGAACAAGAGGGTACCGACGGACTAAAATAGTACATTAATTACTACACCTAATAAAATATAGTAATTACAGATTTACAGTGAATCTGATAACCTCACATTCCTTCCCCTACTATTGTAGTCCCGGTACCCAGCTGTTCAGGAACCAATAACAACCTGGAATAGCGGGATGCAGAGCCGAGAATCTGGGGTTTGGATATACCACCTGAGTCCCACAGGGTGACATCATACCAAACCCATCTTGTAAAAGGCGGCTGGTTTGCAGAACCAGCAAGGGCATGATTACAGTCTAAGTCATACATTGGAACTAACAAGGGATGTAGCGATTCCTCTTCTTCGGATTCTGGGTACCCCCCCTCTGCAACATTGTAACCTACTAATACTTTTGCCTCGGGCACAATGGGGCAGGGACCACTTTCCACCTCCCCCTCTTGCCCAAGGACCAGGGGCCAAACAGCAGGCCAATATAGGGGCTCTGGCCCTGGCACTTCCACCACCCCGTCATGTCCTTCCTCCCCCAAACCCAAACTAGGGGCATGGCAAATTTCAGTCCAGCATTTGGTCTCAATGTCCAGGGCTGAGGAGGGACCCTCCATCACAAACAATTCCGCTGGTGGCTGCAGGACAGGCTGTGTCAGCTCTGTCCCCTTAAAAGCCAGATGCTCACCTGCAGCTACTTCTGCGCACAGCTCCTTCTCCGCGATAGCCTCCTTCCCCAGCTGAGTATGCTGGGCAGCCCGAAACACGACGTCATCTGTGACTGGTGGGCTGGTGGCCTGGATGTTGTCGGATACTCCTCTAACCACGGCGATCTCTTCTTGGACGCAGTCCTCATAGATCCCCTGGCAGCAGGATAATAGCTCTGCATCTCCCACCTCAGCAAAAGGGAAGCAGTAGTGCAGCTCCTCCCGGGGTGCCTTGCTCAGAGGCCTCACTTCCTTCACGTTGGGGATAACCTCCCCCTGCAGAGAACCCTGAGCAGCTTCCTCCCTAGGATGGGGGAGAAGCAATTGCAAACGGTGCCTTTCATCACGCCCCCTGCGACACTGATCTTGCCATGCTGGGGTATCCAGGAGCCCCCGATCAATCGCCTCTTCCTCTGCCACCACGAAGCACTCCTCCAGACACTGCAATTGTTCCCACACACTCAACTGTGCACCGAAATGGAGGATCCAAGCTCGATAATCAGCAAATGCTTTTGTAGGATCTCCCTGATCGTGAAGGATCTGCTGAAGGATTTCCCCGCGAGTGCAGGATCGGATGGGTATACCTCGCAGCTGACCTTCTGCTATCAGCTCCTCCATACTCATTTCTTCAAGGGCAGTTAGGGGCCCCCCTGACAACGACCCTTCTCTTGCAGTAACACTTAATTCTGTGGCAGACCCCTCGGTTGTCTGCCCAGATTGCAGTAGCCCCCTTCTAGACCTTTTCTCTGGTTCTATCTGGGGCATCAATGTATTCTGGACTTGTCCTTCAGCCTCAGAATATTGTCCTCTTTGTAGCATCTGGGTAACTGTAGCAATCACTTCCTCTGTAAATTCTACAAACTCTGGCTCTCCCAACAGATTCCAAGAGGTGGCCTCACCTTTACAGTGCAGAAATGCATCCCCCAGGTAACACAACTTGTCCTGTATGCTGGATACTCTCCACCCGCTGACCATCTGCTGAGCGTCTTCCCAGTACTTCCAGATATAATGCATTTTCCTGACAATAAATAACAGATCCGGCTTCCCAGCCTGCCGATACACTGAAGAACCTCCATCCCTGAGCTCCTCTGCTACAGGGGTCTTGAGGCATCGATTTTCTTTCCTTGGAAACATTTTCCCTTTCACAGGACTGACACCTGCTCACTTGCTGAACATCACCTTATTGCATTTTCCGTTTCCTTACATATGGTCTGATCCTCTGTTCTCTGCGCTTTCTGTGCTCGATGGTTGGTGTCTGAATGATCCCACTGTCGCTGCCGCCAAATGTGAGGGTACGAGTTCCTCAATCACTCAGACACCGAGCAGATGAAACCAGAAGAATGGTTTATTTTCCACAGCACGCACAAATAGACAATAAACAGTGGCAAAGGTAAATTGCAGAGTAGAAAGATATTCCGGTAGCAGGCCCAAACAGACAGTCCTTGTATAGTCACAGTCCCAGATCAGTTCCACAGGGCAAACTATCACTTAATCCACACAGCAGTGATAGCATATAAATCCACACGATACCTAGACAGAGCATAACCTCTTAGTCCAGGACAGTCCATCAAATTCTCCCTCCTGGCTTGTGTGCCAGTCATTTTTAAAACTTCCTATTTCCCACGCTTCTCCATACCATCAGGGGGCTTGCACTCAATCCCTATTGGTGGATTCAAGTCAGGTTTATCCCCCCTCCCAGGTACTGCTGCTGCCCATCTGCTTCTGCCCCCTGCTGGGGTCGGTTCCAGAAAGTCTGGAAGTGGCCAAGATATGCATAGCAGAGTCAACACAATATACAAAACACAGTCTGATTACATTATGTGGTGGTCACCCCCTGTGGACAACCTTCCTGTTGATAGTAGGGGAATTTGATCACCCCCTGTGGTGATTGTCCTTCAGCTATCCCCCTCATGTAAACAGCAGGAACAATAATCGGCTGATTACATTATGGGCTGATCACCCCCTGTGGTGGCCGGTTCCACAAAGTCTGCTAGAGCCCAGAGGTTTACAAAGAATTGTAAACCCCCCTGTGGAGATTGCCAATGGTACAATGCTTACATGAATAAAGTCCTGGGAAATACAGACATTACATTTGAGGTGGGATTATACAGCCTAATAATATATGATCTGGAACTACACACACATATAGGGGGTATATAGACATATATGGAGAACAAGAGGGTACCGACGGACTAAAATAGTACATTAATTACTACACCTAATAAAATATAGTAATTACAGATTTACAGTGAATCTGATAACCTCACATTCCTTCCCCTACTATTGTAGTCCCGGTACCCAGCTGTTCAGGAACCAATAACAACCTGGAATAGCGGGATGCAGAGCCGAGAATCTGGGGTTTGGATATACCACCTGAGTCCCACAGGGTGACATCATACCAAACCCATCTTGTAAAAGGCGGCTGGTTTGCAGAACCAGCAAGGGCATGATTACAGTCTAAGTCATACATTGGAACTAACAAGGGATGTAGCGATTCCTCTTCTTCGGATTCTGGGTACCCCCCCTCTGCAACATTGTAACCTACTAATACTTTTGCCTCGGGCACAATGGGGCAGGGACCACTTTCCACCTCCCCCTCTTGCCCAAGGACCAGGGGCCAAACAGCAGGCCAATATAGGGGCTCTGGCCCTGGCACTTCCACCACCCCGTCATGTCCTTCCTCCCCCAAACCCAAACTAGGGGCATGGCAAATTTCAGTCCAGCATTTGGTCTCAATGTCCAGGGCTGAGGAGGGACCCTCCATCACAAACAATTCCGCTGGTGGCTGCAGGACAGGCTGTGTCAGCTCTGTCCCCTTAAAAGCCAGATGCTCACCTGCAGCTACTTCTGCGCACAGCTCCTTCTCCGCGATAGCCTCCTTCCCCAGCTGAGTATGCTGGGCAGCCCGAAACACGACGTCATCTGTGACTGGTGGGCTGGTGGCCTGGATGTTGTCGGATACTCCTCTAACCACGGCGATCTCTTCTTGGACGCAGTCCTCATAGATCCCCTGGCAGCAGGATAATAGCTCTGCATCTCCCACCTCAGCAAAAGGGAAGCAGTAGTGCAGCTCCTCCCGGGGTGCCTTGCTCAGAGGCCTCACTTCCTTCACGTTGGGGATAACCTCCCCCTGCAGAGAACCCTGAGCAGCTTCCTCCCTAGGATGGGGGAGAAGCAATTGCAAACGGTGCCTTTCATCACGCCCCCTGCGACACTGATCTTGCCATGCTGGGGTATCCAGGAGCCCCCGATCAATCGCCTCTTCCTCTGCCACCACGAAGCACTCCTCCAGACACTGCAATTGTTCCCACACACTCAACTGTGCACCGAAATGGAGGATCCAAGCTCGATAATCAGCAAATGCTTTTGTAGGATCTCCCTGATCGTGAAGGATCTGCTGAAGGATTTCCCCGCGAGTGCAGGATCGGATGGGTATACCTCGCAGCTGACCTTCTGCTATCAGCTCCTCCATACTCATTTCTTCAAGGGCAGTTAGGGGCCCCCCTGACAACGACCCTTCTCTTGCAGTAACACTTAATTCTGTGGCAGACCCCTCGGTTGTCTGCCCAGATTGCAGTAGCCCCCTTCTAGACCTTTTCTCTGGTTCTATCTGGGGCATCAATGTATTCTGGACTTGTCCTTCAGCCTCAGAATATTGTCCTCTTTGTAGCATCTGGGTAACTGTAGCAATCACTTCCTCTGTAAATTCTACAAACTCTGGCTCTCCCAACAGATTCCAAGAGGTGGCCTCACCTTTACAGTGCAGAAATGCATCCCCCAGGTAACACAACTTGTCCTGTATGCTGGATACTCTCCACCCGCTGACCATCTGCTGAGCGTCTTCCCAGTACTTCCAGATATAATGCATTTTCCTGACAATAAATAACAGATCCGGCTTCCCAGCCTGCCGATACACTGAAGAACCTCCATCCCTGAGCTCCTCTGCTACAGGGGTCTTGAGGCATCGATTTTCTTTCCTTGGAAACATTTTCCCTTTCACAGGACTGACACCTGCTCACTTGCTGAACATCACCTTATTGCATTTTCCGTTTCCTTACATATGGTCTGATCCTCTGTTCTCTGCGCTTTCTGTGCTCGATGGTTGGTGTCTGAATGATCCCACTGTCGCTGCCGCCAAATGTGAGGGTACGAGTTCCTCAATCACTCAGACACCGAGCAGATGAAACCAGAAGAATGGTTTATTTTCCACAGCACGCACAAATAGACAATAAACAGTGGCAAAGGTAAATTGCAGAGTAGAAAGATATTCCGGTAGCAGGCCCAAACAGACAGTCCTTGTATAGTCACAGTCCCAGATCAGTTCCACAGGGCAAACTATCACTTAATCCACACAGCAGTGATAGCATATAAATCCACACGATACCTAGACAGAGCATAACCTCTTAGTCCAGGACAGTCCATCAAATTCTCCCTCCTGGCTTGTGTGCCAGTCATTTTTAAAACTTCCTATTTCCCACGCTTCTCCATACCATCAGGGGGCTTGCACTCAATCCCTATTGGTGGATTCAAGTCAGGTTTATCCCCCCTCCCAGGTACTGCTGCTGCCCATCTGCTTCTGCCCCCTGCTGGGGTCGGTTCCAGAAAGTCTGGAAGTGGCCAAGATATGCATAGCAGAGTCAACACAATATACAAAACACAGTCTGATTACATTATGTGGTGGTCACCCCCTGTGGACAACCTTCCTGTTGATAGTAGGGGAATTTGATCACCCCCTGTGGTGATTGTCCTTCAGCTATCCCCCTCATGTAAACAGCAGGAACAATAATCGGCTGATTACATTATGGGCTGATCACCCCCTGTGGTGGCCGGTTCCACAAAGTCTGCTAGAGCCCAGAGGTTTACAAAGAATTGTAAACCCCCCTGTGGAGATTGCCAATGGTACAATGCTTACATGAATAAAGTCCTGGGAAATACAGACATTACATTTGAGGTGGGATTATACAGCCTAATAATATATGATCTGGAACTACACACACATATAGGGGGTATATAGACATATATGGAGAACAAGAGGGTACCGACGGACTAAAATAGTACATTAATTACTACACCTAATAAAATATAGTAATTACAGATTTACAGTGAATCTGATAACCTCACATATATCTCTTATATATCTCTTATATATCTCTTATATATCTCTTATATATCTCTTATATATCTCTTATATATCTCTTATATCTCTTATATATCTCTTATATC
Source organism: Crinia signifera (assembly GCF_055691185.1). Taxonomy (NCBI): domain Eukaryota; kingdom Metazoa; phylum Chordata; class Amphibia; order Anura; family Myobatrachidae; genus Crinia; species Crinia signifera. The sequence goes on along the minus strand of NC_139228.1, from coordinate 32,677,851 downwards.
TCTTATATATCTCTTATATATCTCTTATATATCTCTTATATATCTCTTATATATCTCTTATAGATCTCTTATATATCTCTTATTTATCTCTTATATATCTCTTATCTCTTATATATCTCTTATATATCTCTTATATATCTCTTATGTATCTCTTATATATCTCTTATGTATCTCTTATATATCTCTTATATATCTCTTATATATCTCTTATATATCTCTTATATATCTCTTATATATCTCTTATATATCTCTTATATATCTCTTATGTATCTCTTATGTATCTCTTATGTATCTCTTATATATCTCTTATATATCTCTTATGTATCTCTTATATATCTTTTTTATATCTCTTATATATCTCTTATATATCTCTTATGTATCTCTTATGTATCTCTTATGTATCTCTTATATATCTCTATATCTCTTATATTTCCTATATCTCTTATGTATCTCTTATGTATCTCTTATATATCTCTTATCTCTTCTATATCTCTTATATATCTCTTATATATCTCCTATATATCTCTTATCTCCTATATATCTCTTATATATCTCTTATGTATCTCTTATATATCTCTTATATCTCTTATATATCTCTTATATATCTCTTATGGCTTATATATCTCTTATGTATCTCTTATATATCTCTTATCTCTTATATATCTCTTATATATCTCTTATATATCTCTTATATATCTCTTATCTCTTATATATCTCTTATATATCTCTTATATATCTCTTATATATCTCTTATCTCCTATATATCTCTTATATATCTCTTATGTATCTCTTATATATCTCTTATATATCTCTTATATATCTCTTATATATCTCTTATATATCTCTTATATATCTCTTATATATCTCTTATATATCTCTTATATATCTCTTATATCTCTTATATATCTCTTATATATCTCTTATATATCTCTTATCTCTTATATATCTCTTATATATCTCTTATAGATCTCTTATATATCTCTTATTTATCTCTTATATATCTCTTATCTCTTATATATCTCTTATCTCTTATATATCTCTTATATATCTCTTATATATCTCTTATGTATCTCTTATATATCTCTTATATATCTCTTATGTATCTCTTATATATCTTTTTTATATCTCTTATATATCTCTTATATATCTCTTATATATCTCTTATATATCTCTTATGTATCTCTTATGTATCTCTTATATATCTCTTATATATCTCTTATATATCTCTTATATATCTCTTATATATCTCTTATGTATCTCTTATATATCTTTTTTATATCTCTTATATATCTCTTATATATCTCTTATGTATCTCTTATGTATCTCTTATGTATCTCTTATATATCTCTTATATATCTCTTATATATCTCTTATATATCTCTTATATATCTCTTATGTATCTCTTATATATCTTTTTTATATCTCTTATATATCTCTTATATATCTCGTATGTATCTCTTATGTATCTCTTATGTATCTCTTATGTATCTCTTATGTATCTCCTATATCTCTCCTATATCTCTCCTATATCTCTTATATATCTCTTATATATCTCTTATATATCTCTTATATATCTCTTATCTCTTATATATCTCTTATATATCTCTTATATATCTCTTATCTCCTATATATCTCTTATATATCTCTTATGTATCTCTTATGTATCTCTTATATATCTCTTATCTCTTATATATCTCTTATATATCTCTTATATATCTCTTATATATCTCTTATATATCTCTTATATCTCTTATATATCTCTTATATATCTCTTATCTCTTATATATCTCTTATATATCTCTTATAGATCTCTTATATATCTCTTATTTATCTCTTATATATCTCTTATCTCTTATATATCTCTTATATATCTCTTATGTATCTCTTATATATCTCTTATGTATCTCTTATATATCTCTTATATATCTCTTATATCTCTTATATATCTCTTATATATCTCTTATATATCTTTTATATCTCTTATATATCTCTTATATATCTCTTATATATCTCTTATGTATCTCTTATGTATCTCTTATATATCTCTTATGTATCTCTTATGTATCTCTTATATATCTCTTATATATCTCTTATGTATCTCTTATATATCTTTTTTATATCTCTTATATATCTCTTATATATCTCTTATGTATCTCTTATGTATCTCTTATATATCTCTTATATATCTCTTATATATCTCTTATATATCTCTTATATATCTCTTATATATCTCTTATGTATCTCTTATATATCTTTTTTATATCTCTTATATATCTCTTATATATCTCTTATATATCTCTTATGTATCTCTTATATATCTCTTATGTATCTCTTATATATCTCTTATGTATCTCTTATGTATCTCTTATGTATCTCTTATGTATCTCTTATATATCTTATATATCTCTTATATATCTCTTATATATCTCTTATATATCTCTTATATATCTCTTATGTATCTCTTATGTATCTCTTATGTATCTCTTATATATCTCTTATGTATCTCTTATATATCTTTTTTATATCTCTTATATATCTCTTATATATCTCTTATATATCTCTTATGTATCTCTTATGTATCTCTAATATATCTCTAATATATCTCTTATATATCTCTTATATATCTCTTATATATCTCTTATATATCTCTTATATATCTCTTATGTATCTCTTATGTATCTCTTATATATCTCTTATATATCTCCTATATCTCTTATATATCTCTTATATATCTCTTATCTCTTATATATCTCTTATCTCTTATAGATCTCTTATAGATCTCTTATAGATCTCTTATAGATCTCTTATAGATCTCTTATAGATCTCTTATAGATCTCTTATAGATCTCTTATATATCTCTTATATATCTCTTATATATCTCTTATATATCTCTATATCTCTTATATATCTCTTATCGCTTATATATCTCTTATATATCTCTTATATATCTCTTATATATCTCTTATATATCTCTTATATATCTCTATATCTCTTATATATCTCTTATTGCTTATATATCTCTTATATATCTCTTATATATCTCTTATATCTCTTATATATCTCTTATATATCTCTTATCTCTTATATATCTCTTATATATCTCTTATATATCTCTTATATATCTCTTATATATCTCTTATGTATCTCTTATGTATCTCTTATGTATCTCTTATATATCTCTTATATATCTCTTATATATCTCCTATATCTCTTATATATCTCTTATATATCTCTTATTTATCTCTTATATATCTCTTATATATCTCTTATGTATCTTTTTTATATCTCTTATATATCTCTTATATATCTCTTATATATCTCTTATATATCTCTTATATATCTCTTATATATCTCTTATATATCTTTTTTGTATCTCTTATGTATCTCTTATATATCTCTTATGTATCTCTTATATATCTCTTATATATCTCTTATATATCTCCTATATCTCTTATATATCTCTTATATATCTCTTATATATCTCCTATATCTCTTATATATCTCCTATATCTCTTATATATCTCTTATATATCTCTTATGTATCTCTAATATATCTCGTATATATCTCTTATATATCTCTTATATATCTCTTATATATCTCTTATATATCTCTTATGTATCTCTTATGTATCTCTTATATATCTCTTATATATCTCCTATATCTCTTATATCTCTTATATATCTCTTATATATCTCTTATCTCTTATATATCTCTTATCTCTTATAGATCTCTTATAGATCTCTTATAGATCTCTTATAGATCTCTTATAGATCTCTTAGAGATCTCTTATATATCTCTTATATATCTCTTATATATCTCTTATATATCTCTTATCGCTTATATATCTCTTATATATCTCTTATATATCTGTTATATCTCTTATATATCTCTTATATATCTCTTATCTCTTATATATCTCTTATATATCTCTTATATATCTCTTATATATCTCTTATGTATCTCTTATGTATCTCTTATATATCTCTTATATATCTCTTATATATCTCCTATATCTCTTATATATCTCTTATTTATCTCTTATATATCTCTTATATATCTCTTATGTATCTTTTTTATATCTCTTATATATCTCTTATATATCTCTTATATATCTCTTATATATCTCTTATATATCTCTTATATATCTCTTATGTATCTCTTATGTATCTCTTATATATCTTTTTTGTATCTCTTATGTATCTCTTATATATCTCTTATGTATCTCTTATATATCTCTTATATATCTCTTATGTATCTCTTATATATCTTTTTTATATCTCTTATATATCTCTTATATATCTCCTATATCTCTTATGTATCTCTTATGTATCTCTTATGTATCTCTTATGTATCTCTTATGTATCTCTTATGTATCTCTTATGTATCTCTTATGTATCTCTCCTATATCTCTCCTATATCTCTCCTATATCTCTCCTATATCTCTCCTATATCTCTCATATATCTCTTATATATCTCTTATATATCTCTTATATATCTCTTATATATCTCTTATATATCTCTTATATATCTCTTATGTATCTCTTATGTATCTCTTATATATCTCTTATATATCTCTTATGTATCTCTTATATATCTTTTTTATATCTCTTATATATCTCTTATATATCTCCTATATCTCTTATATATCTCTTATATATCTCTTATATATCTCTTATATATCTCTTATATATCTCTTATATATCTCTTATATATCTCCTATATATCTCTTATATATCTCTTATATATCTCTTATATATCTCTTATATATCTCTTATATATCTCTTATATATCTCTTATCTCTTATATATTTCTTATATATCTCTTATATATCTCTTATATATCTCTTATGTATCTCTTATATATCTTTTTTATATCTCTTATATATCTCTTATATATCTCCTATATCTCTTATATATCTCTTATATATCTCTTATATATCTCTTATATATCTCTTATATATCTCTTATATATATCTTATATATCTCTTATATATCTCCTATATATCTCTTATATATCTCTTATATATCTCTTATATATCTCTTATATATCTCTTATATATCTCTTATATATCTCTTATCTCTTATATATTTCTTATATATCTCTTATATATCTCCTATATCTCTTATATATCTCTTATCTCTTATATATCTCTTATATAAGAGATATAGGAGATATATAAGAGATATATAAGAGATATATAAGAGATAAGAGATATATAAGAGATATATAAGAGATATAGAGATATATAAGAGATATATAAGCGATATATAAGAGATATATAAGAGATATATAAGAGATATAGGAGATATATAAGAGATATATATCTCTTATATATCTCTTATATATCTCTTATATATCTCTATATCTCTTATATATCTCTTATATATCTCATATATCGCTTATATATCTCTTATCGCTTATATATCTCCTATATCTCTTATATATCTCCTATATATCTCTTATATATCTCCTATATATCTCTTATGTATCTCTTATATATATCTCTTATATATCTCTTATGTATCTCTTATATATCTCTTAAATATCTCTTATATCTTATATATCTCTTGTATATCTCTTATATATCTCCTATATCTCTTATATATCTCTTATATATCTCTTATATATCTCTTATATATCTCCTATATCTCTTATATATCTCTTATATATCTCTTATATATCTCTTATATATCTCTATATATCTCTTATGTATCTCTTATATATATCTCTTATATATATCTTATATATCTCTATATCTCTTATATATCTCTTATATATCTCCTATATTTCTAATGTATCTCTTATATATCTCTTATATATCTCTTATATATCTCTTATATATCTCTTATATATCTCTTATATATCTCTTATATATCTCTTATATATCTCTTATCTCCTATATATCTCCTATATATCTCTTATATATCTCTTATATATCTCTTATATATCTCTTATATATCTCTTATGGCTTATATATCTCTTATGTATCTCTTATATATCTCTTATATATCTCTTATCTCTTATATATCTCTTATATATCTCTTATATATCTCTTATCTCTTATATATCTCTTATATATCTCTTATATATCTCTTATATATCTCTTATCTCCTATATATCTCTTATATATCTCTTATGTATCTCTTATATATCTCTTATATATCTCTTATATATCTCTTATATATCTCTTATATATCTCTTATATATCTCTTTTATCTCTTTTATCTCTTATATATCTCTTATATATCTCTTATCTCTTATATATCTCTTATAGATCTCTTATATATCTCTTATTTATCTCTTATATATCTCTTATCTCTTATATATCTCTTATATATCTCTTATATATCTCTTATATATCTCTTATGTATCTCTTATATATCTCTTATATATCTCTTATCTCTTATATATCTCTTATATATCTCTTATGTATCTCTTATATATCTCTTATGTATCTCTTATGTATCTCTTATATATCTCTTATATATCTCTTATATATCTCCTATATCTCTTATATATCTCTTATTTATCTCTTATATATCTCTTATATATCTCTTATGTATCTTTTTTATATCTCTTATATATCTCTTATATATCTCTTATATATCTCTTATATATCTCTTATATATCTCTTATGTATCTCTTATGTATCTCTTATATATCTTTTTTGTATCTCTTATGTATCTCTTATATATCTCTTATGTATCTCTTATATATCTCTTATATATCTCTTATGTATCTCTTATGTATCTCTTATATATCTTTTTTATATCTCTTATATATCTCTTATATATCTCCTATATCTCTTATATATCTCTTATATATCTCTTATATATCTCTTATATATCTCTTATATATCTCTTATATATATATATTATATATCTCTTATATATCTCCTATATATCTCTTATATATCTCTTATATATCTCTTATATATCTCTTATATATCTCTTATATATCTCTTATATATCTCTTATCTCTTATCTCTTATATATTTCTTATATATCTCTTATATATCTCTTATATATCTCTTATGTATCTCTTATATATCTTTTTTATATCTCTTATATATCTCTTATATATCTCCTATATCTCTTATATATCTCTTATATATCTCTTATATATCTCTTATATATCTCTTATATATCTCTTATATATATATTATATATCTCTTATATATCTCCTATATATCTCTTATATATCTCTTATATATCTCTTATATATCTCTTATATATCTCTTATATATCTCTTATATATCTCTTATATATCTCTTATCTCTTATATATTTCTTATATATCTCTTATATATCTCCTATATCTCTTATATATCTCTTATATATCTCTTATCTCTTATATATCTCTTATATAAGAGATATAGGAGATATATAAGAGATATATAAGAGATATATAAGAGATAAGAGATATATAAGAGATATATAAGATATATAAGAGATATATAAGCGATATATAAGAGATATATAAGAGATATATAAGAGATATATAAGAGATATAGGAGATATATAAGAGATATCTATCTCTTATATATCTCTTATATATCTCTTATATATCTCTATATCTCTTATATATCTCTTATATATCTCTTATATATCGCTTATATATCTCTTATCGCTTATATATCTCCTATATCTCTTATATATCTCTTATATATCTCTATCTCTTATATATCTTATATATCTCCTATATATCTCCTATATATCTCTTATATATCTCCTATATATCTCTTATGTATCTCTTATATATATCTCTTATATATCTCTTATGTATCTCTTATATATCTCTTATATATCTCTTATATCTTATATATCTCTTGTATATCTCTTATATATCTCTTATATATCTCTTATATATCTCTTATCTCCTATATATCTCCTATATATCTCTTATATATCTCTTATATATCTCTTATATATCTCTTATATATCTCTTATATATCTCTTATGGCTTATATATCTTTTATGTATTACTTATATATCTCTTATATATCTCTTATCTCTTATATATCTCTTATATATCTCTTATATATCTCTTATCTCTTATATATCTCTTATATATCTCTTATATATCTCTTATATATCTCTTATCTCCTATATATCTCTTATATATCTCTTATGTATCTCTTATATATCTCTTATATATCTCTTATATATCTCTTATATATCTCTTATATATCTCTTATATATCTCTTATATATCTCTTATATATCTCTTATATATCTCTTATATATCTCTTATATATCTCTTATATCTCTTATATATCTCTTATATATCTCTTATATATCTCTTATCTCTTATATATCTCTTATAGATCTCTTATATATCTCTTATTTATCTCTTATATATCTCTTATCTCTTATATATCTCATATCTCTTATATATCTCTTATATATCTCTTATATATCTCTTATGTATCTTTTATATATCTCTTATATATCTCTTATCTCTTATATATCTCTTATATATCTCTTATGTATCTCTTATATATCTCTTATGTATCTCTTATATATCTCTTATATATCTCTTATATATCTCTTATATATCTCCTATATCTCTTATATATCTCGTATATATCTCTTATATATCTCTTATATATCTCCTATATCTCTTATATATCTCTATATCTCTTATATATCTCTTATGTATCTCTTATATATCTTTTTTATATCTCTTATATATCTCTTATATATCTCTTATATATCTCTTATGTATCTCTTATATATCTCTTATATATCTCTTATGTATCTCTTATGTATCTCTTATATATCTCTTATATATCTCTTATATATCTCCTATATCTCTTATATATCTCTTATATATCTCTTATTTATCTCTTATATATCTCTTATATATCTCTTATGTATCTTTTTTATATCTCTTATATATCTCTTATATATCTCTTATATATCTCTTATATATCTCTTATATATCTCTTATATATCTCTTATATATCTCTTATGTATCTCTTATATATCTTTTTTGTATCTCTTATGTATCTCTTATATATCTCTTATGTATCTCTTATATATCTCTTATATATCTCCTATATCTCTTATATATCTCTTATGTATCTCTTATATATCTCTTATATATCTCTTATATCTTATATATCTCTTGTATATCTCTTATATATCTCCTATATCTCTTATATATCTCTTATATATCTCTTATATATCTCTTATATATCTCTATATATCTCTTATGTATCTCTTATATATATCTCTTATATATATCTTATATATCTCTTATATATCTCTTATATATCTCCTATATTTCTAATGTATCTCTTATATATCTCTTATATATCTCTTATATATCTCTTATATATCTCTTATATATCTCTTATATATCTCTTATATATCTCTTATCTCCTATATATCTCCTATATATCTCTTATATATCTCTTATATATCTCTTATATATCTCTTATATATCTCTTATATATCTCTTATGGCTTATATATCTTTTATGTATTACTTATATATCTCTTATATATCTCTTATCTCTTATATATCTCTTATATATCTCTTATATATCTCTTATCTCTTATATATCTCTTATATATCTCTTATATATCTCTTATATATCTCTTATCTCCTATATATCTCTTATATATCTCTTATGTATCTCTTATATATCTCTTATATATCTCTTATATATCTCTTATATATCTCTTATATATCTCTTATATATCTCTTATATATCTCTTATATATCTCTTATATATCTCTTATATATCACTTATATCTCTTATATATCTCTTATATATCTCTTATATATCTCTTATCTCTTATATATCTCTTATAGATCTCTTATATATCTCTTATTTATCTCTTATATATCTCTTATCTCTTATATATCTCTTATCTCTTATATATCTCTTATATATCTCTTATATATCTCTTATATATCTCTTATGTATCTTTTATATATCTCTTATATATCTCTTATCTCTTATATATCTCTTATATATCTCTTATGTATCTCTTATATATCTCTTATGTATCTCTTATATATCTCTTATATATCTCTTATATATCTCTTATATATCTCCTATATCTCTTATATATCTCGTATATATCTCTTATATATCTCTTATATATCTCCTATATCTCTTATATATCTCTATATCTCTTATATATCTCTTATGTATCTCTTATATATCTTTTTTATATCTCTTATATATCTCTTATATATCTCTTATATATCTCTTATGTATCTCTTATATATCTCTTATATATCTCTTATGTATCTCTTATGTATCTCTTATATATCTCTTATATATCTTTTATATATCTCCTATATCTCTTATATATCTCTTATATATCTCTTATTTATCTCTTATATATCTCTTATATATCTCTTATGTATCTTTTTTATATCTCTTATATATCTCTTATATATCTCTTATATATCTCTTATATATCTCTTATATATCTTTTTTGTATCTCTTATGTATCTCTTATATATCTCTTATGTATCTCTTATATATCTCTTATATATCTCCTATATCTCTTATATATCTCTTATATATCTCTTATATATCTCCTATATCTCTTATATATCTCTTATATATCTCTTATATATCTCTTATCTCTTATATATCTCTTATATATCTCTTATATATCTCTTATATATCTCTTATGTATCTCTTATATATCTCTTATGTATCTCTTATATATCTCTTATATATCTCTTATATCTCTTATATATCTCTTATATATCTCTTATTTATCTCTTATATATCTCTTATATATCTCTTATGTATCTATTTTATATCTCTTATATATCTCTTATATATCTCTTATATATCTCTTATATATCTCTTATATATCTCTTATATATCTCTTATGTATCCCTTATATATCTTTTTTGCATCTCTTATGTATCTCTTATATATCTCTTATGTATCTCTTATATATCTCTTATATATCTCTTATATATCTCCTATATCTCTTATATATCTCTTATATATCTCTTATATATCTCTTATGTATCTCTTATGTATCTCTTATGTATCTCTTATATATCTCTTATATATCTCTTATGTATCTCTTATATATCTTTTTTATATCTCTTATATATCTCTTATATATCTCTTATATATCTCTTATGTATCTCTTATGTATCTCTTATATATCTCTTATATATCTCTTATATATCTCTTATATATCTCTTATGTATCTCTTATGTATCTCTTATATATCTTTTTTATATCTCTTATATATCTCTTATATATCTCCTATATCTCTTATGTATCTCTTATGTATCTCTTATGTATCTCTTATGTATCTCTTATGTATCTCTTATGTATCTCCTATATCTCTCCTATATCTCTCCTATATCTCTCCTATATCTCTCCTATATCTCTTATATATCTCTTATATATCTCTTATATGTCTCTTATATATCTCTTATATATCTCTTATGTATCTCTTATGTATCTCTTATATATCTCTTATGTATCTCTTATATATCTTTTTTATATCTCTTATATATCTCTTATATATCTCCTATATCTCTTATATATCTCTTATATATCTCTTATATATCTCTTATATATCTCTTATATATCTCTTATATATCTCTTATATATCTCTTATATATCTCCTATATATCTCTTATATATCTCTTATATATCTCTTATATATCTCTTATATATCTCTTATATATCTCTTATATATTTCTTATATATCTCTTATATATCTCCTATATCTCTTATATATCTCTTATATATCTCTTATCTCTTATATATCTCTTATATAAGAGATATAGGAGATATATAAGAGATATATAAGAGATATATAAGAGATAAGAGATATATAAGAGATATATAAGAGATATAGAGATATATAAGAGATATATAAGCGATATATAAGAGATATATAAGAGATATATAAGAGATATATAAGAGATATATAAGAGATATAGGAGATATATAAGAGATATATATCTCTTATATATCTCTTATATATCTCTTATATATCTCTATATATCTTATATATCTCTTATATATCGCTTATATATCTCTTATCGCTTATATATCTCCTATATCTCTTATATATCTCTTATATATCTCTATCTCTTATATATCTTATATATCTCCTATATATCTCCTATATATCTCTTATATATCTCCTATATATCTCTTATGTATCTCTTATATATATCTCTTATATATCTCTTATGTATCTCTTATATATCTCTTATATATCTCTTATATCTTATATATCTCTTGTATATCTCTTATATATCTCCTATATCTCTTATATATCTCTTATATATCTCTTATATATCTCTTATATATCTCTATATATCTCTTATGTATCTCTTATATATATCTCTTATATATATCTTATATATCTCTATATCTCTTATATATCTCTTATATATCTCCTATATTTCTAATGTATCTCTTATATATCTCTTATATATCTCTTATATATCTCTTATATATCTCTTATATATCTCTTATCTCCTATATATCTCCTATATATCTCTTATATATCTCTTATATATCTCTTATATATCTCTTATATATCTCTTATGGCTTATATATCTCTTATATATCTCTTATATATCTCTTATATATCTCTTATATATCTCTTATATCTCTTATATATCTCTTATATATCTCTTATATATCTCTTATCTCTTATATATCTCTTATAGATCTCTTATATATCTCTTATTTATCTCTTATATATCTCTTATCTCTTATATATCTCTTATCTCTTATATATCTCTTATATATCTCTTATATATCTCTTATATATCTCTTATGTATCTCTTATATATCTCTTATATATCTCTTATCTCCTATATATTTGGCTACATCTGTCACTCAAAGTGGGTGTCTGTGTCTATAACGCTCTGTTCCTGGACTTTCCTCTTAATGTGTGATTGCCTTCATCTGTGCTGAACACCTTTCTGAGAAATTAACCTGTTTAAAACAGGTGATGGCAATCATACATTAAGGAGAAGTCTAGAAACAGAGCATTATGTCCCTCCTGGAGAGGGTCATGTTGGGAGGTATGTGACAGAGAACCATCCCAGTGAGCCCACAGACAGTGCCAGACACCCACTGCCTTCCCATGTTGCCCAGCACTGCTACTCCACAGCCACCAGGTGAGCGCCCCCCTCCCGCGATTTGCGGCAAAACCTTCCCCCCCCCACGCCCCCCCCTCCCGCGATTTGCGGCAAAAATACCCGCTCCCCCGCGACCCCCCCTACCGCGATTCGCAGCAAAAACACCCCCGCGACCCCCCCTCCCGCGATTCGCTGCAAAAAGAACCCTCCACGACCCCTCCCGCAATTCGCGGCATAACCACCACCCCGCGACCCCCCCTCCCGCGAATCGCTGCAAACCCTCCCCCCTGACCCCCCCCCCCCCCCCGATTCGCGGAAAAAACACCCCCCGCGACCTCCCTCCCGCGATTCGCGGCAAAAAGGACCCCCCCGCAACCCCCCCTTGCACGATTGGCGGCACCCCCCTGCGACCCCCTCCCGCGATTCGCGGCACCCCCCCCCCGCAATTTGCAGCAGCCCCAGGATTAAATGGCACATGCAAAACACTGACATGGCTATGGTCGACAATGAAAAAGGTTGACATGAGTTTTTGAAGATTTATTTTTAATTTTTTCATATTCATTGTCATGTGTCGACATGGACACCAATGAAGAGGCACACTTATGTCAACATTTACATGTGTTGACCTTTCTGTGTTGATTTTTTCTTGTGGCGATTCGCGTCACACCCCCCGCAACCCCCCCTCCCGCGATTCGCGCCACCCCCCGTGACCCCCCACCTCCTGCAATTCGTGGCAACCCCCCACCGGAACCCCTGTGAACCCCGCCCTCCCGCGATTCGCGGCACCCACCCCCGCGACCCCCCCCTCCCTCAATTCGCGGCACCCCCCCCCCCGTGATTCGCGGCAGCTCCAGAATTAAATTGCACATGGAAAACACTGACATGGCTATGGTCGACAATGAAAAAGGTTGACATGAGTTTTTGAAGTTTTTTTGTCATTTTTTGAATATTTTCATATTCATTCTCATGTGTCGACATGGACACCAATGAAGTGCCACACTTATGTCAACATTTACATGTGTTGACCTTTCTGTGTTGATTTTTTTCTTGTGGCGATTCGCGTCACACCCCCCGCAACCCCCCCTCCGGCGATTCGCGGCACCCCCCCCGCGACCCCCCCCCTCCCGCAATTCGCGGCAACCCCCCACCGGAACCCCCATGAACCCCGCTCTCCCGCGATTCGCGGCACCCACCCCCCGCAACCCCCCCCCTCCCGCAAATCGCGGCACCCCCCGCGATTCACGGCAGCCCCAGGATTAAATGGCACATGCAAAACACTGGCACGGCTATGGTCGACAATGAAAAAGGTTGACATGAGTTTTTGAAGATTTATTTCATTTTTTGAATGTTTTCATATTCATTGTCATGTGTCAACATGGACACCAATGAAGTGGCACAGTTATGTCAACAATTACATGTGTTGACCTTTCTGTGTTGAGTTTTTCTTGTGGCGATTCGCGTCACACCCCCCGCAAACCCCCCTCCCGCGATTCGCGGCACCCCCCGTGACCCCCCACCTCCCGCAATTCGCGGCAACCCCCCACCGGAACCCCTGTGAACCCCGCCCTCCCGCGATTCGCGGCACCCAACCCCGCGACCCCCCCCCTCCCGCAATTCGCGGCACCCCCCGTGATTCGCGGCAGCTCCAGAATTAAATTGCACATGGAAAACACTGACATGGTTATGGTCGACAATGAAAAAGGTTGACATGAGTTTTTGAAGTTTTTTTTCATTTTTTGAATGTTTTCATATTCATTCTTATGTGTCGACATGGACACCAATGAAGTGCCACACTTATGTCAACATTTACATGTGTTGACCTTTCTGTGTTGATTTTTTCTTGTGGCGATTCGCGTCACACCCCCCCATCTTATCTTATATATCTTATATATCTCTTATATATCTCTTATATATCTCTTATATATCTCTTATGTATCTCTTATGTATCTCTTATATATCTCTTATATATCTCTTATATATCTCTTATATATCTCTTATGTATCTCTTATGTATCTCTTATGTATCTCTTATATATCTCTTTTATATCTCTTATATATCTCTTATATATCTCTTATATATCTCTTATGTATCTCTTATATATCTTTTTTATATCTCTTATATATCTCTTATATATCTCTTATATATCTCTTATATATCTCTTATGTATCTCTTATGTATCTCTTATGTATCTCTTATGTATCTCTTATGTATCTCCTATATCTCTCCTATATCTCTCCTATATCTCTTATATATCTCTTATATATCTCTTATATATCTCTTATATATCTCTTATATATCTCTTATGTATCTCTTATATATCTTTTTTATATCTCTTATATATCTCTTATATATCTCTTATATATCTCTTATATATCTCTTATGTATCTCTTATGTATCTCTTATGTATCTCTTATGTATCTCTTATGTATCTCCTATATCTCTCCTATATCTCTCCTATATCTCTTATATATCTCTTATATATCTCTTATATATCTCTTATATATCTCTTATCTCTTATATATCTCTTATAGATCTCTTATATATCTCTTATTTATCTCTTATATATCTCTTATCTCTTATATATCTCTTATCTCTTATATATCTCTTATATATCTCTTATGTATCTCTTATATATCTCTTATGTATCTCTTATATATCTCTTATATATCTCTTATATCTCTTATATATCTCTTATATATCTCTTATATATCTCTTATATATCTCCTATATCTCTTATATATCTCTTATATATCTCTTATATATCTCTTATGTATCTCTTATGTATCTCTTATATATCTCTTATGTATCTCTTATGTATCTCTTATATATCTCTTATATATCTCTTATGTATCTCTGATATATCTTTTTTATATCTCTTATATATCTCTTATATATCTCTTATGTATCTCTTATGTATCTCTTATATATCTCTTATATATCTCTTATATATCTCTTATATATCTCTTATATATCTCTTATATATCTCTTATATATCTCTTATGTATCTCTTATGTATCTCTTATATATCTTTTTTGTATCTCTTATGTATCTCTTATATATCTCTTATGTATCTCTTATATATCTCTTATCTCTTATATATCTCTTATATATCTCTTATATATCTCTTATATATCTCTTATATATCTCTTATCTCTTATATATCTCTTATATATCTCTTATATATCTCTTATATATCTCTTATCTCCTATATATCTCTTATATATCTATGTATCTCTTATATATCTCTTATATATCTCTTATATATCTCTTATATATCTCTTATATATCTCTTATATATCTTTTATATATCTCTTATATCTCTTATATATCTCTTATATATCTCTTATATATCTCTTATCTCTTATATATCTCTTATATATCTCTTATAGATCTCTTATATATCTCTTATTTATCTCTTATATATCTCTTATCTCTTATATATCTCTTATCTCTTATATATCTCTTATATATCTCTTATGTATCTCTTATATATCTCTTATGTATCTCTTATATATCTCTTATATATCTCTTATGTATCTCTTATATATCTCTTATATATCTCTTATATATCTCTTATATATCTCTTATGTATCTCTTATGTATCTCTTATATATCTCTTATATATCTCTTATATATCTCTTATATATCTCTTATGTATCTCTTATATATCTTTTTTATATCTCTTATATATCTCTTATGTATCTCTTATATATCTCTTATGTATCTCTTATGTATCTCTTATGTATCTCTTATATATCTCTTATATATCTCTTATATATCTCTTATATATCTCTTATATATCTCTTATATATCTCTTATGTATCTCTTATATATCTTTTTTATATCTCTTATATATCTCTTATATATCTCTTATATATCTCTTATATATCTCTTATGTATCTCTTATGT
Source organism: Crinia signifera (assembly GCF_055691185.1). Classification (NCBI taxonomy): domain Eukaryota; kingdom Metazoa; phylum Chordata; class Amphibia; order Anura; family Myobatrachidae; genus Crinia; species Crinia signifera. The sequence continues at coordinate 32,660,840 of NC_139228.1, read as the reverse complement.
ATCTCTTATGTATCTCTTATGTATCTCCTATATCTCTCCTATATCTCTTATATATCTCTTATATATCTCTTATATATCTCTTATCTCTTATATATCTCTTATATATCTCTTATTTATCTCTTATATATCTCTTATCTCTTATATATCTCTTATCTCTTATATATCTCTTATATATCTCTTATGTATCTCTTATATATCTCTTATGTATCTCTTATATATCTCTTATATATCTCTTATATCTCTTATATATCTCTTATATATCTCTTATATATCTCTTATATATCTCCTATATCTCTTATATATCTCTTATATATCTCTTATATATCTCTTATGTATCTCTTATGTATCTCTTATATATCTCTTATATATCTCTTATATATCTCTTATAGATCTCTTATTTATCTCTTATTTATCTCTTATATATCTCTTATCTCTTATATATCTCTTATATATCTCTTATATATCTCTTATATATCTCTTATGTATCTTTTTTATATCTCTTATATATCTCTTATATATCTCTTATATATCTCTTATATATCTCTTATGTATCTCTTATATATCTTTTTTGTATCTCTTATGTATCTCTTATATATCTCTTATGTATCTCTTATATATCTCTTATATATCTCCTATATCTCTTATATATCTCTTATATATCTCTTATGTATCTCTTATGTATCTCTTATGTATCTCTTATATATCTCTTATATATCTTTTTTATATCTCTTATATATCTCTTATATATCTCTTATATATCTCTTATGTATCTCTTATGTATCTCTTATATATCTCTTATATATCTCTTATATATCTCTTATATATCTCTTATGTATCTCTTATGTATCTCTTATATATCTTTTTTATATATCTTATATATCTCTTATATATCTCCTATATCTCTTATATATCTCTTATATATCTCTTATATATCTCTTATATATCTCTATATCTCTTATATTTCCTATATCTCTTATGTATCTCTTATGTATCTCTTATATATCTCTTATCTCTTCTATATCTCTTATATATCTCTTATATATCTCCTATATATCTCTTATCTCCTATATATCTCTTGTATATCTCTTATGTATCTCTTATATATCTCTTATATCTCTTATATATCTCTTATATATCTCTTATATATCTCTTATATATCTCTTATGGCTTATATATCTCTTATGTATCTCTTATATATCTCTTATATATCTCTTATATATCTCTTATATATCTCTTATCTCTTATCTCTTATATATCTCTTATATATCTCTTATATATCTCTTATATATCTCTTATCTCCTATATATCTCTTATATATCTCTTATGTATCTCTTATATATCTCTTATATATCTCTTATATATCTCTTATATATCTCTTATATATCTCTTACATATCTCTTATATCTCTTATATATCTCTTATATATCTCTTATCTCTTATATATCTCTTATATATCTCTTATAGATCTCTTATATATCTCTTATTTATCTCTTATATATCTCTTATCTCTTATATATCTCTTATCTCTTATATATCTCTTATATATCTCTTATATATCTCTTATGTATCTCTTATGTATCTCTTATATATCTCTTATATATCTCTTATGTATCTCTTATGTATCTCTTATATATCTCTTATATATCTCTTATGTATCTCTTATATATCTTTTTTATATCTCTTATATATCTCTTATATATCTCTTATATATCTCTTATATATCTCTTATGTATCTCTTATGTATCTCTTATATATCTCTTATATATCTCTTATATATCTCTTATATATCTCTTATATATCTCTTATGTATCTCTTATATATCTTTTTTATATCTCTTATATATCTCTTATATATCTCTTATATATCTCTTATGTATCTCTTATATATCTCTTATATATCTCTTATATATCTCTTATATATCTCTTATATATCTCTTATGTATCTCTTATATATCTTTTTTATATCTCTTATATATCTCTTATATATCTCTTATATATCTCTTATGTATCTCTTATGTATCTCTTATGTATCTCTTATGTATCTCTTATGTATCTCCTATATCTCTCCTATATCTCTCCTATATCTCTTATATATCTCTTATATATCTCTTATATATCTCTTATATATCTCTTATATATCTCTTATATATCTCTTATATATCTCTTATATATCTCTTATATATCTCTTATCTCCTATATATCTCTTATATATCTCTTATATATCTCTTATATATCTCTTATATATCTCTTATTTATCTCTTATCTCTTATATATCTCTTATAGATCTCTTATATATCTCTTATTTATCTCTTATATATCTCTTATCTCTTATATATCTCTTATATATCTCTTATATATCTCTTATCTCTTATATATCTCTTATATATCTCTTATATATCTCTTATATATCTCTTATATATCTCTTATCTCCTATATATCTCTTATATATCTCTTATGTATCTCTTATATATCTCTTATATATCTCTTATATATCTCTTATATATCTCTTATATATCTCTTATATATCTCTTATATATCTCTTATATCTCTTATATATATCTCTTATATCTCTTATATATCTCTTATATATCTCTTATATATCTCTTATATATCTCTTATAGATCTCTTATAGATCTCTTATATATCTCTTATTTATCTCTTATATATCTCTTATCTCTTATATATCTCTTATCTCTTATATATCTCTTATATATCTCTTATATATCTCTTATGTATCTCTTATGTATCTCTTATATATCTCTTATATATCTCTTATGTATCTCTTATGTATCTCTTATATATCTCTTATATATCTCTTATGTATCTCTTATATATCTTTTTTATATCTCTTATATATCTCTTATATATCTCTTATATATCTCTTATATATCTCTTATGTATCTCTTATGTATCTCTTATATATCTCTTATATATCTCTTATATATCTCTTATATATCTCTTATATATCTCTTATGTATCTCTTATATATCTTTTTTATATCTCTTATATATCTCTTATATATCTCTTATATATCTCTTATGTATCTCTTATATATCTCTTATATATCTCTTATATATCTCTTATATATCTCTTATATATCTCTTATGTATCTCTTATATATCTTTTTTATATCTCTTATATATCTCTTATATATCTCTTATATATCTCTTATATATCTCTTATGTATCTCTTATGTATCTCTTATGTATCTCTTATGTATCTCTTATGTATCTCCTATATCTCTCCTATATCTCTCCTATATCTCTTATATATCTCTTATATATCTCTTATATATCTCTTATATATCTCTTATATATCTCTTATATATCTCTTATATATCTCTTATATATCTCTTATATATCTCTTATCTCCTATATATCTCTTATATATCTCTTATATATCTCTTATATATCTCTTATATATCTCTTATTTATCTCTTATCTCTTATATATCTCTTATAGATCTCTTATAGATCTCTTATATATCTCTTATTTATCTCTTATATATCTCTTATCTCTTATATATCTCTTATCTCTTATATATCTCTTATATATCTCTTATATATCTCTTATGTATCTCTTATATATCTCTTATGTATCTCTTATATATCTCTTATATATCTCTTATATATCTCTTATATATCTCTTATATATCTCTTATGTATCTCTTATGTATCTCTTATGTATCTCTTATATATCTCTTATATATCTCTTATGTATCTCTTATATATCTTTTTTATATCTCTTATATATCTCTTATATATCTCTTATGTATCTCTTATGTATCTCTTATGTATCTCTTATATATCTCTTATATATCTCTTATATATCTCTTATATATCTCTTATATATCTCTTATGTATCTCTTATATATCTTTTTTATATCTCTTATATATCTCTTATATATCTCTTATATATCTCTTATGTATCTCTTATGTATCTCTTATATATCTCTTATATATCTCTTATATATCTCTTATATATCTCTTATATATCTCTTATATATCTCTTATATATCTCTTATATATCTCTTATATATCTCTTATGTATCTCTTATGTATCTCTTATGTATCTCTTATATATCTCTTATGTATCTCTTATGTATCTCTTATATATCTCTATATCTCTTATATTTCCTATATCTCTTATGTATCTCTTATGTATCTCTTATATATCTCTTATCTCTTCTATATCTCTTATATATCTCTTATATATCTCCTATATATCTCTTATCTCCTATATATCTCTTATATATCTCGTATGTATCTCTTATATATCTCTTATATCTCTTATATATCTCTTATATATCTCTTATATATCTCTTATATATCTCTTATATATCTCTTATATATCTCTTATGGCTTATATATCTCTTATGTATCTCTTATATATCTCTTATCTCTTATATATCTCTTATATATCTCTTATATATCTCTTATATATCTCTTATCTCTTATATATCTCTTATATATCTCTTATATATCTCTTATATATCTCTTATCTCCTATATATCTCTTATATATCTCTTATGTATCTCTTATATATCTCTTATATATCTCTTATATATCTCTTATATATCTCTTATATATCTCTTATATATCTCTTATATCTCTTATATATCTCTTATATATCTCTTATATATCTCTTATCTCTTATATTTCTCTTATATATCTCTTATAGATCTCTTATATATCTCTTATTTATATCTTATATATCTCTTATCTCTTATATATCTCTTATCTCTTATATATCTCTTATATATCTCTTATATATCTCTTATGTATCTCTTATGTATCTCTTATATATCTCTTATATATCTCTTACGTATCTCTTATGTATCTCTTATATATCTCTTATATATCTCTTATGTATCTCTTATATATCTCTTATGTATCTCTTATATATCTTTTTTATATCTCTTATATATCTCTTATATATCTCTTATATATCTCTTATGTATCTCTTAGGTATCTCTTATATATCTCTTATATATCTCTTATGTATCTCTTATGTATCTCTTATATATCTCTTATATATCTCTTATATATCTCTTATATATCTCTTATGTATCTCTTATATATCTTTTTTATATCTCTTAGATATCTCTTATATATCTCTTATATATCTCTTATGTATCTCTTATGTATCTCTTATATATCTCTTATATATCTCTTATATATCTCTTATATATCTCTTATATATCTCTTATGTATCTCTTATGTATCTCTTATATATCTCTTATGTATCTCTTATGTATCTCTTATATATCTCTTATGTATCTCTTATATATCTTTTTTATATCTCTTATATATCTCTTATATATCTCTTATATATCTCTTATGTATCTCTTATGTATCTCTTATATATCTCTTATATATCTCTTATATATCTCTTATATATCTCTTATATATCTCTTATATCTCTTATATATCTCTTATGTATCTCTTATGTATCTCTTATGTATCTCTTATGTATCTCCTATATCTCTCCTATATCTCTCCTATTCTCTCCTATATCTCTCCTATATCTCTCCTATATCTCTCCTATATCTCTCCTATATCTCCTATATCATCTCTATATATCTCTTATATATCTCTTATCTCTTATATATCTCTTATATATCTCTTATATATCTCTTATATATCTCTTATATATCTCTTATATATCTCTTATATATCTCCTATATTTCTAATGTATCTCTTATATATCTCTTATATATCTCTTTTCGCTTATATATCTCTTATATATCTCTTATGTATCTCTTATATATCTCTTATATATCTCCTATATCTCTTATGTATCTCTTATGTATCTCTTATGTATCTCTTATGTATCTCTTATGTATCTCTTATGTATCTCTTATATATCTCTTTTATATCTCTTTTATATCTCTTTTATATCTCTTATATATCTCTTATATATCTCTTATATATCTCTTATATATCTCTTATATATCTCTTATCTCTTATATATCTCTTATATATCTCTTATATATCTCTTATATATCTCTTATCTCCTATATATCTCTTATATATCTCTTATGTTTCTCTTATATATCTCTTATGTATCTCTTATGTATCTCTTATGTATCTCTTATGTATCTCTTATGTATTATAATCCTTTTATATCTCTTTATATATCTCTTTTATATCTCTTATATATCTATATATCTCTTATATATCTCTTATATATCTCTTATATACTCTTATATATCTCTTATCTCTTATCTCTTATTATATATCTCCTATATCTCTTATGTATCTCTTATGTATCTCTTATGTATCTCTTATATATCTCTTATATATCTCTTATATATCTCTTATATATCTCTTATATATCTCTTATATATCTCTTATCTCTTATATATCTCTTATATATCTCTTATATATCTCTTATCTCCTATATATCTCTTATCTCCTATATATCTCTTATATATCTCTTATGTATCTCTTATATATCTCTTATATCTCTTATATATCTCTTATATATCTCTTATATATCTCTTATATATCTCTATATCTCTTATATTTCCTATATCTCTTATATATCTCTTATGAATCTCTTATATATCTCTTATATATCTCTTATATATCTCTTATATATCTCTTATATATCTCTTATCTCCTATATATCTCTTATCTCCTATATATCTCTTATATATCTCTTATATATCTCTTATATATCTCTTATATATCTCTTATATATCTCTTATGGCTTATATATCTCTTATGTATCTCTGATATATCTCTTATATATCTCTTATCTCTTATATATCTCTTATATATCTCTTATATATCTCTTATATATCTCTTATCTCTTATATATCTCTTATATATCTCTATATCTCTTATATATCTCTTATATATCTCTTATATATCTCTTATATATCTCTTATCTCCTATATATCTCTTATATATCTCTTATGTATCTCTTATATATCTCTTATATATCTCTTATATCTCTTATATATCTCTTATATATCTCTTATATATCTCTTATATATCTCTTATATATCTCTATATCTCTTATATATCTCTTATCTCTTATATATCTCTTATATATCTCTTATATATCTCTTATATATCTCTTATCTCTTATATATCTCTTATATCTCTTATATATCTCTTATATATCTCTTATATATCTCTTATATATCTCTTATAGATCTCTTATATATCTCTTATTTATCTCTTATATATCTCTTATATATCTCTTATGTATCTTTTTTATATCTCTTATATATCTCTTATATATCTCTTATATATCTCTTATATATCTCTTATATATCTCTTATATATCTCTTATATATCTCTTATATATCTCTTATGTATCTCTTATATATCTTTTTTGTATCTCTTATGTATCTCTTATGTATCTCTTATATATCTCTTATATATCTCTTATATATCTCCTATATCTCTTATATATCTCTTATATATCTCTTATATATCTCCTATATCTCTTATATATCTCTTATATATCTCTTATATATCTCTTATGTATCTCTTATGTATCTCTTATATATCTCTTATATATCTCTTATGTATCTCTTATATATCTTTTTATATCTCTTATATATCTCTTATATATCTCTTATATATCTCTTATGTATCTCTTATATATCTCTTATATATCTCTTATATATCTCTTATATATCTCTTATATATCTCTTATATATCTCTTATATATCTCTTATATATCTTTTTTATATCTCTTATATATCTCTTATATATCTCCTATATCTCTTATATATCTCTTATATATCTCTTATATATCTCTTATATATCTCTATATCTCTTATATTTCCTATATCTCTTATATATCTCTATATCTCTTATATATCTCTTATATATCTCTTATATATCTCTTATCTCCTATATATCTCTTATATCCTATATATCTCTTATGTATCTCTTATGTATCTCTTATGTATCTCTTATATATCTCTTTTATATCTCTTATATATCTCTTATATATCTCTTATATATCTCTATATTTCTTATATATCTCTTATATATCTCTTATGTATCTCTTATGTATCTCTTATATCTCTTATATATCTCTTATGTATCTCTTATATATCTCTTATATATCTCTTATATATCTCTTATATATCTCTTATATATCTCTTATATATCTCTTATATATCTCTTATATATCTCTTATATATCTCTTATATATCTCTTATCTCTTATATATCTCTTATATATCTCTTATATATCTCCTATATCTCTTATATATCTCTTATATATCTCTTATATATCTCTTATATATCTCTTATATATCTCTTATATATCTCTTATATATATCTTATATATCTCTTATATATCTCTTATCTCTTATATATTTCTTATATATCTCTTATATATCTCCTATATCTCTTATATATCTCTTATATATCTCTTATCTCTTATATATCTCTTATATAAGAGATATAGGAGATATATAAGAGATATATAAGAGATATATAAGAGATAAGAGATATATAAGAGATATATAAGAGATATAGAGATATATAAGAGATATATAAGAGATATATAAGAGATACATAAGAGATATATAAGCGATAAGAGATATATAAGCGATATATAAGAGATATATAAGAGATATATAAGAGATACATAAGATATCTCTTATATATCTCTTATATATCTCTTATATATCTCTATATCTCTTATATATCTCTTATATATCGCTTATATATCTCTTATGTATCTCTTATGTATCTCTTATATATCTCTTATATATCTCTTATATATCTCTTATATATCTCTTATATATCTCTTATATATCTCTTATATATCTCCTATATCTCTTATATATCTCTTATATTTCCTATATCTCTTATGTATCTCTTATATATCTCTTATCTCTTATATATCTCTTATATATCTCTTATGTATCTCTTATATATCTCTTATATATCTCTTATATATCTCTTATATATCTCTTATATATCTCTTATATATCTCTTATATATCTCTTATATATCTCTTATCTCTTATATATCTCCTATATCTCCTATATCTCTTATATATCTCTTATATATCTCTTATATATCTCTTATATATCTCTTATCTCTTATATATCTCTTATATATCTCCTATATCTCTTATATATCTCTTATATATCTCTATCTCTTATATATCTTATATATCTCCTATATATCTCCTATATATCTCTTATATATCTCCTATATATCTCTTATGTATCTCTTATATATATCTCTTATATATCTCTTATGTATCTCTTATATATCTCTTATATATCTCTTATATATCTCTTATATATCTCTTATCGCTTATATATCTCTTGTATATCTCTTATATATCTCCTATATCTCTTATATATCTCTTATATATCTCTTATATATCTCTTATATATCTCTTATATATCTCTATATATCTCTTATGTATCTCTTATATATATCTCTTATATATCTCTATATCTCTTATATATCTCTTATATATCTCCTATATTTCTAATGTATCTCTTATATATCTCTTATATATCTCCTATATCTCTTATGTATCTCTTATGTATCTCTTATGTATCTCTTATGTATCTCTTATATATCTCTTATATATCTCTTTTATATCTCTTATATATCTCTATATCTCTTATATATCTCTTATATATCTCTTATATATCTCTTATCTCCTATATATCTCTTATCTCCTATATATCTCTTATGTATCTCTTATGTATCTCTTATATATCTCTTTTATATCTCTTTTATATCTCTTATATATCTCTTATATATCTCTTATCTCTTATATATCTCTTATATATCTCTTATATAAGAGATAAGAGATATATAAGAGATATATAAGAGATATATAAGAGATATATGAGATATATAAGAGATATATTAGAGATAAGAGATATATAAGAGATATATAAGAGATACATAAGAGATATATAAGAGATATATAAGAGATACATAATAGATATATAAGAGATATATAGGAGATAAGAGATATATAGGAGATAAGAGATATATAAGAGATATAGAAGAGATATAGGAGATATATATGAGATATATAAGAGATAAGAGATATATAAGAGATATATATCTCTTATATATCTCCTATATCTCTTATATATCTCTTATATATCTCTTATCTCCTATATATCTCTTATCTCCTATATATCTCTTATATATCTCTTATGTATCTCTTATATATCTCTTATATCTCTTATATATCTCTTATATATCTCTTATATATCTCTTATGGCTTATATATCTCTTATGTATCTCTTATCTCTTATATATCTCTTATATATCTCTTATATATCTCTTATATATCTCTTATATATCTCTTATATATCTCTTATCTCTTATATATCTCTTATATATCTCTTATATATCTCTTATATATCTCTTATATATCTCTTATATATCTCTTATATATCTCTTATATATCTCTTATATATCTCTTATATATCTCTTATGTATCTCTTATGTATCTCTTATGTATCTCTTATGTATCTCTTATATCTCTTATATATCTCTTATATATCTCTTATATATCTCTTATATATCTCTTATATATCTCTTATATATCTCTTATATATCTCTTATATATCTCTTATAGATCTCTTATTTATCTCTTATATATCTCTTATCTCTTATATATCTCTTATGTATCTCTTATGTATCTCTTATATATCTCTTATATATCTCTTATATATCTCTTATATATCTCTTATGTATCTCTTATGTATCTCTTATATATCTTTTTTATATCTCTTATATATCTCTTATATATCTCTTATATATCTCTTATGTATCTCTTATGTATCTCTTATATATCTCTTATATATCTCTTATATATCTCTTATATATCTCTTATATATCTCTTATGTATCTCTTATATATCTTTTTTATATCTCTTATATATCTCTTATATATCTCTTATATATCTCTTATATATCTCTTATGTATCTCTTATGTATCTCTTATGTATCTCTTATGTATCTCTTATGTATCTCCTATATCTCTCCTATATCTCTCCTATATCTCTTATATATCTCTTATATATCTCTTATATATCTCTTATATATCTCTTATATATCTCTTATATATCTCTTATATATCTCTTATATATCTCTTATATATCTCTTATCTCCTATATATCTCTTATATATCTCTTATATATCTCTTATATATCTCTTATTTATCTCTTATCTCTTATATATCTCTTATATATCTCTTATAGATCTCTTATATATCTCTTATTTATCTCTTATATATCTCTTATCTCTTATATATCTCTTATATATCTCTTATATATCTCTTATCTCTTATATATCTCTTATATATCTCTTATATATCTCTTATATATCTCTTATATATCTCTTATCTCCTATATATCTCTTATATATCTCTTATGTATCTCTTATATATCTCTTATATATCTCTTATATATCTCTTATATATCTCTTATATATCTCTTATATATTGTGAGGGTACGAGTTCCTCAATCACTCAGACACCGAGCAGATGAAACCAGAAGAATGGTTTATTTTCCACAGCACGCACAAATAGACAATAAACAGTGGCAAAGGTAAATTGCAGAGTAGAAAGATATTCCGGTAGCAGGCCCAAACAGACAGTCCTTGTATAGTCACAGTCCCAGATCAGTTCCACAGGGCAAACTATCACTTAATCCACACAGCAGTGATAGCATATAAATCCACACGATACCTAGACAGAGCATAACCTCTTAGTCCAGGACAGTCCATCAAATTCTCCCTCCTGGCTTGTGTGCCAGTCATTTTAAAAACTTCCTATTTCCCACGCTTCTCCATACCATCAGGGGGCTTGCACTCAATCCCTATTGGTGGATTCAAGTCAGGTTTATCCCCCCTCCCAGGTACTGCTGCTGCCCATCTGCTTCTGCCCCCTGCTGGGGTCGGTTCCACAAAGTCTGGAAGTGGCCAAGATATGCATAGCAGAGTCAACACAATATACAAAACACAGTCTGATTACATTATGTGGTGGTCACCCCCTGTGGACAACCTTCCTGTTGATAGTAGGGGAATTTGATCACCCCCTGTGGTGATTGTCCTTCAGCTATCCCCCTCATGTAAACAGCAGGAACAATAATCGGCTGATTACATTATGGGCTGATCACCCCCTGTGGTGGCCGGTTCCACAAAGTCTGCTAGAGCCCAGAGGTTTACAAAGAATTGTAAACCCCCCTGTGGAGATTGCCAATGGTACAATGCTTACATGAATAAAGTCCTGGGAAATACAGACATTACATTTGAGGTGGGATTATACAGCCTAATAATATATGATCTGGAACTACACACACATATAGGGGGTATATAGACATATATGGAGAACAAGAGGGTACCGACGGACTAAAATAGTACATTAATTACTACACCTAATAAAATATAGTAATTACAGATTTACAGTGAATCTGATAACCTCACATTCCTTCCCCTACTATTGTAGTCCCGGTACCCAGCTGTTCAGGAACCAATAACAACCTGGAATAGCGGGATGCAGAGCCGAGAATCTGGGGTTTGGATATACCACCTGAGTCCCACAGGGTGACATCATACCAAACCCATCTTGTAAAAGGCGGCTGGTTTGCAGAACCAGCAAGGGCATGATTACAGTCTAAGTCATACATTGGAACTAACAAGGGATGTAGCGATTCCTCTTCTTCGGATTCTGGGTACCCCCCCTCTGCAACATTGTAACCTACTAATACTTTTGCCTCGGGCACAATGGGGCAGGGACCACTTTCCACCTCCCCCTCTTGCCCAAGGACCAGGGGCCAAACAGCAGGCCAATATAGGGGCTCTGGCCCTGGCACTTCCACCACCCCGTCATGTCCTTCCTCCCCCAAACCCAAACTAGGGGCATGGCAAATTTCAGTCCAGCATTTGGTCTCAATGTCCAGGGCTGAGGAGGGACCCTCCATCACAAACAATTCCGCTGGTGGCTGCAGGACAGGCTGTGTCAGCTCTGTCCCCTTAAAAGCCAGATGCTCACCTGCAGCTACTTCTGCGCACAGCTCCTTCTCCGCGATAGCCTCCTTCCCCAGCTGAGTATGCTGGGCAGCCCGAAACACGACGTCATCTGTGACTGGTGGGCTGGTGGCCTGGATGTTGTCGGATACTCCTCTAACCACGGCGATCTCTTCTTGGACGCAGTCCTCATAGATCCCCTGGCAGCAGGATAATAGCTCTGCATCTCCCACCTCAGCAAAAGGGAAGCAGTAGTGCAGCTCCTCCCGGGGTGCCTTGCTCAGAGGCCTCACTTCCTTCACGTTGGGGATAACCTCCCCCTGCAGAGAACCCTGAGCAGCTTCCTCCCTAGGATGGGGGAGAAGCAATTGCAAACGGTGCCTTTCATCACGCCCCCTGCGACACTGATCTTGCCATGCTGGGGTATCCAGGAGCCCCCGATCAATCGCCTCTTCCTCTGCCACCACGAAGCACTCCTCCAGACACTGCAATTGTTCCCACACACTCAACTGTGCACCGAAATGGAGGATCCAAGCTCGATAATCAGCAAATGCATTTGTAGGATCTCCCTGATCGTGAAGGATCTGCTGAAGGATTTCCCCGCGAGTGCAGGATCGGATGGGTATACCTCGCAGCTGACCTTCTGCTATCAGCTCCTCCATACTCATTTCTTCAAGGGCAGTTAGGGGCCCCCCTGACAACGACCCTTCTCTTGCAGTAACACTTAATTCTGTGGCAGACCCCTCGGTTGTCTGCCCAGATTGCAGTAGCCCCCTTCTAGACCTTTCCTCTGGTTCTATCTGGGGCATCAATGTATTCTGGACTTGTCCTTCAGCCTCAGAATATTGTCCTCTTTGTAGCATCTGGGTAACTGTAGCAATCACTTCCTCTGTAAATTCTACAAACTCTGGCTCTCCCAACAGATTCCAAGAGGTGGCCTCACCTTTACAGTGCAGAAATGCATCCCCCAGGTAACACAACTTGTCCTGTATGCTGGATACTCTCCACCCGCTGACCATCTGCTGAGCGTCTTCCCAGTACTTCCAGATATAATGCATTTTCCTGACAATAAATAACAGATCCGGCTTCCCAGCCTGCCGATACACTGAAGAACCTCCATCCCTGAGCTCCTCTGCTACAGGGGTCTTGAGGCATCGATTTTCTTTCCTTGGAAACATTTTCCCTTTCACAGGACTGACACCTGCTCACTTGCTGAACATCACCTTATTGCATTTTCCGTTTCCTTACATATGGTCTGATCCTCTGTTCTCTGCGCTTTCTGTGCTCGATGGTTGGTGTCTGAATGATCCCACTGTCGCTGCCGCCAAATGTGAGGGTACGAGTTCCTCAATCACTCAGACACCGAGCAGATGAAACCAGAAGAATGGTTTATTTTCCACAGCACGCACAAATAGACAATAAACAGTGGCAAAGGTAAATTGCAGAGTAGAAAGATATTCCGGTAGCAGGCCCAAACAGACAGTCCTTGTATAGTCACAGTCCCAGATCAGTTCCACAGGGCAAACTATCACTTAATCCACACAGCAGTGATAGCATATAAATCCACACGATACCTAGACAGAGCATAACCTCTTAGTCCAGGACAGTCCATCAAATTCTCCCTCCTGGCTTGTGTGCCAGTCATTTTTAAAACTTCCTATTTCCCACGCTTCTCCATACCATCAGGGGGCTTGCACTCAATCCCTATTGGTGGATTCAAGTCAGGTTTATCCCCCCTCCCAGGTACTGCTGCTGCCCATCTGCTTCTGCCCCCTGCTGGGGTCGGTTCCAGAAAGTCTGGAAGTGGCCAAGATATGCATAGCAGAGTCAACACAATATACAAAACACAGTCTGATTACATTATGTGGTGGTCACCCCCTGTGGACAACCTTCCTGTTGATAGTAGGGGAATTTGATCACCCCCTGTGGTGATTGTCCTTCAGCTATCCCCCTCATGTAAACAGCAGGAACAATAATCGGCTGATTACATTATGGGCTGATCACCCCCTGTGGTGGCCGGTTCCACAAAGTCTGCTAGAGCCCAGAGGTTTACAAAGAATTGTAAACCCCCCTGTGGAGATTGCCAATGGTACAATGCTTACATGAATAAAGTCCTGGGAAATACAGACATTACATTTGAGGTGGGATTATACAGCCTAATAATATATGATCTGGAACTACACACACATATAGGGGGTATATAGACATATATGGAGAACAAGAGGGTACCGACGGACTAAAATAGTACATTAATTACTACACCTAATAAAATATAGTAATTACAGATTTACAGTGAATCTGATAACCTCACATATATCTCTTATATATCTCTTATATATCTCTTATATATCTCTTATATATCTCTTATATATCTCTTATATATCTCTTATATCTCTTATATATCTCTTATATCTCTTATATATCTCTTATATATCTCTTATATATCTCTTATATATCTCTTATATATCTCTTATAGATCTCTTATATATCTCTTATTTATCTCTTATATATCTCTTATCTCTTATATATCTCTTATATATCTCTTATATATCTCTTATGTATCTCTTATATATCTCTTATGTATCTCTTATATATCTCTTATATATCTCTTATATATCTCTTATATATCTCTTATATATCTCTTATATATCTCTTATATATCTCTTATGTATCTCTTATGTATCTCTTATGTATCTCTTATATATCTCTTATATATCTCTTATGTATCTCTTATATATCTTTTTTATATCTCTTATATATCTCTTATATATCTCTTATGTATCTCTTATGTATCTCTTATGTATCTCTTATATATCTCTATATCTCTTATATTTCCTATATCTCTTATGTATCTCTTATGTATCTCTTATATATCTCTTATCTCTTCTATATCTCTTATATATCTCTTATATATCTCCTATATATCTCTTATCTCCTATATATCTCTTATATATCTCTTATGTATCTCTTATATATCTCTTATATCTCTTATATATCTCTTATATATCTCTTATGGCTTATATATCTCTTATGTATCTCTTATATATCTCTTATCTCTTATATATCTCTTATATATCTCTTATATATCTCTTATATATCTCTTATCTCTTATATATCTCTTATATATCTCTTATATATCTCTTATATATCTCTTATCTCCTATATATCTCTTATATATCTCTTATGTATCTCTTATATATCTCTTATATATCTCTTATATATCTCTTATATATCTCTTATATATCTCTTATATATCTCTTATATATCTCTTATATATCTCTTATATCTCTTATATATCTCTTATATATCTCTTATATATCTCTTATCTCTTATATATCTCTTATATATCTCTTATAGATCTCTTATATATCTCTTATCTCTTATATATCTCTTATCTCTTATATATCTCTTATCTCTTATATATCTCTTATATATCTCTTATATATCTCTTATGTATCTCTTATATATCTCTTATATATCTCTTATGTATCTCTTATGTATCTCTTATATATCTCTTATATATCTCTTATGTATCTCTTATATATCTTTTTTATATCTCTTATATATCTCTTATATATCTCTTATATATCTCTTATATATCTCTTATGTATCTCTTATGTATCTCTTATATATCTCTTATATATCTCTTATATATCTCTTATATATCTCTTATATATCTCTTATGTATCTCTTATATATCTTTTTTATATCTCTTATATATCTCTTATATATCTCTTATGTATCTCTTATGTATCTCTTATATATCTCTTATATATCTCTTATATATCTCTTATATATCTCTTATATATCTCTTATGTATCTCTTATATATCTTTTTTATATCTCTTATATATCTCTTATATATCTCTTATGTATCTCTTATGTATCTCTTATGTATCTCTTATGTATCTCTTATGTATCTCCTATATCTCTCCTATATCTCTCCTATATCTCTTATATATCTCTTATATATCTCTTATATATCTCTTATATATCTCTTATCTCTTATATATCTCTTATATATCTCTTATATATCTCTTATCTCCTATATATCTCTTATGTATCTCTTATGTATCTCTTATGTATCTCTTATATATCTCTTATCTCTTATATATCTCTTATATATCTCTTATATATCTCTTATATCTCTTATATATCTCTTATATATCTCTTATCTCTTATATATCTCTTATATATCTCTTATAGATCTCTTATATATCTCTTATAGATCTCTTATATATCTCTTATTTATCTCTTATATATCTCTTATCTCTTATATATCTCTTATATATCTCTTATGTATCTCTTATATATCTCTTATGTATCTCTTATATATCTCTTATATATCTCTTATATCTCTTATATATCTCTTATATATCTCTTATATATCTCCTATATCTCTTATATATCTCTTATATATCTCTTATATATCTCTTATGTATCTCTTATGTATCTCTTATATATCTCTTATGTATCTCTTATGTATCTCTTATATATCTCTTATATATCTCTTATGTATCTCTTATATATCTTTTTTATATCTCTTATATATCTCTTATATATCTCTTATGTATCTCTTATGTATCTCTTATATATCTCTTATATATCTCTTATATATCTCTTATATATCTCTTATATATCTCTTATATATCTCTTATGTATCTCTTATATATCTTTTTTATATCTCTTATATATCTCTTATATATCTCTTATATATCTCTTATGTATCTCTTATATATCTCTTATGTATCTCTTATATATCTCTTATGTATCTCTTATGTATCTCTTATGTATCTCTTATGTATCTCTTATATATCTTATATATCTCTTATATATCTCTTATATATCTCTTATATATCTCTTATATATCTCTTATGTATCTCTTATGTATCTCTTATGTATCTCTTATGTATCTCTTATATATCTCTTATGTATCTCTTATATATCTTTTTATATCTCTTATATATCTCTTATATATCTCTTATGTATCTCTTATGTATCTCTAATATATCTCTAATATATCTCTTATATATCTCTTATATATCTCTTATATATCTCTTATATATCTCTTATATATCTCTTATGTATCTCTTATGTATCTCTTATATATCTCTTATATATCTCCTATATCTCTTATATATCTCTTATATATCTCTTATCTCTTATATATCTCTTATCTCTTATAGATCTCTTATAGATCTCTTATAGATCTCTTATAGATCTCTTATAGATCTCTTATAGATCTCTTATAGATCTCTTATAGATCTCTTATATATCTCTTATAGATCTCTTATATATCTCTATATCTCTTATATATCTCTTATCGCTTATATATCTCTTATATATCTCTTATATATCTCTTATATATCTCTTATATATCTCTTATATATCTCTATATCTCTTATATATCTCTTATCGCTTATATATCTCTTATATATCTCTTATATATCTCTTATATCTCTTATATATCTCTTATATATCTCTTATCTCTTATATATCTCTTATATATCTCTTATATATCTCTTATATATCTCTTATGTATCTCTTATGTATCTCTTATGTATCTCTTATATATCTCTTATATATCTCTTATATATCTCCTATATCTCTTATATATCTCTTATATATCTCTTATTTATCTCTTATATATCTCTTATATATCTCTTATGTATCTTTTTTATATCTCTTATATATCTCTTATATATCTCTTATATATCTCTTATATATCTCTTATATATCTCTTATATATCTCTTATATATCTTTTTTGTATCTCTTATGTATCTCTTATATATCTCTTATGTATCTCTTATATATCTCTTATATATCTCTTATATATCTCCTATATCTCTTATATATCTCTTATATATCTCTTATATATCTCCTATATCTCTTATATATCTCCTATATCTCTTATATATCTCTTATATATCTCTTATATATCTCTTATGTATCTCTTATATATATTTTTTATATCTCTTATATATCTCTTATATATCTCTTATATATCTCTTATGTATCTCTTATGTATCTCTAATATATCTCGTATATATCTCTTATATATCTCTTATATATCTCTTATATATCTCTTATATATCTCTTATGTATCTCTTATGTATCTCTTATATATCTCCTATATCTCTTATATCTCTTATATATCTCTTATATATCTCTTATCTCTTATATATCTCTTATCTCTTATAGATCTCTTATAGATCTCTTATAGATCTCTTATAGATCTCTTAGAGATCTCTTATATATCTCTTATATATCTCTTATATATCTCTTATATATCTCTTATATATCTCTATATCTCTTATATATCTCTTATCGCTTATATATCTCTTATATATCTCTTATATATCTCTTATATATCTCTATATCTCTTATATATCTCTTATCGCTTATATATCTCTTATATATCTCTTATATATCTGTTATATCTCTTATATATCTCTTATATATCTCTTATCTCTTATATATCTCTTATATATCTCTTATATATCTCTTATATATCTCTTATGTATCTCTTATGTATCTCTTATATATCTCTTATATATCTCTTATATATCTCCTATATCTCTTATATATCTCTTATTTATCTCTTATATATCTCTTATATATCTCTTATGTATCTTTTTTATATCTCTTATATATCTCTTATATATCTCTTATATATCTCTTATATATCTCTTATATATCTCTTATGTATCTCTTATGTATCTCTTATATATCTTTTTTGTATCTCTTATGTATCTCTTATATATCTCTTATGTATCTCTTATATATCTCTTATATATCTCTTATGTATCTCTTATGTATCTCTTATATATCTTTTTTATATCTCTTATATATCTCTTATATATCTCCTATATCTCTTATGTATCTCTTATGTATCTCTTATGTATCTCTTATGTATCTCTTATGTATCTCTTATGTATCTCTTATGTATCTCTTATATCTCTCCTATATCTCTCCTATATCTCTCCTATATCTCTCCTATATCTCTCCTATATCTCTCCTATATCTCTTATATATCTCTTATATATCTCTTATATATCTCTTATATATCTCTTAAATATCTCTTATATATCTCTTATATATCTCTTATGTATCTCTTATGTATCTCTTATATATCTCTTATATATCTCTTATGTATCTCTTATATATCTTTTTTATATCTCTTATATATCTCTTATATATCTCCTATATCTCTTATATATCTCTTATATATCTCTTATATATCTCTTATATATCTCTTATATATCTCTTATATATCTCTTATATATCTCTTATATATCTCCTATATATCTCTTATATATCTCTTATATATCTCTTATATATCTCTTATATATCTCTTATATATCTCTTATATATCTCTTATATATTTCTTATATATCTCTTATATATCTCTTATATATCTCTTATGTATCTCTTATATATCTTTTTTATATCTCTTATATATCTCTTATATATCTCCTATATCTCTTATATATCTCTTATATATCTCTTATATATCTCTTATATATCTCTTATATATCTCTTATATATATCTTATATATCTCTTATATATCTCCTATATATCTCTTATATATCTCTTATATATCTCTTATATATCTCTTATATATCTCTTATATATCTCTTATCTCTTATATATTTCTTATATATCTCTTATATATCTCCTATATCTCTTATATATCTCTTATATATCTCTTATCTCTTATATATCTCTTATATAAGAGATATAGGAGATATATAAGAGATATATAAGAGATATATAAGAGATAAGAGATATATAAGAGATATATAAGAGATATAGAGATATATAAGAGATATATAAGCGATATATAAGAGATATATAAGAGATATATAAGAGATATATAAGAGATATAGGAGATATATAAGAGATATATATCTCTTATATATCTCTTATATATCTCTTATATATCTCTATATCTCTTATATATCTCTTATATATCTCATATATCGCTTATATATCTCTTATCGCTTATATATCTCCTATATCTCTTATATATCTCCTATATATCTCTTATATATCTCCTATATATCTCTTATGTATCTCTTATATATATCTCTTATATATCTCTTATGTATCTCTTATATATCTCTTAAATATCTCTTATATCTTATATATCTCTTGTATATCTCTTATATATCTCCTATATCTCTTATATATCTCTTATATATCTCTTATATATCTCTTATATATCTCCTATATCTCTTATATATCTCTTATATATCTCTTATATATCTCTTATATATCTCTATATATCTCTTATGTATCTCTTATATATATATCTCTTATATATATATCTTATATATCTCTATATCTCTTATATATCTCTTATATATCTCCTATATTTCTAATGTATCTCTTATATATCTCTTATATATCTCTTATATATCTCTTATATATCTCTTATATATCTCCTATATATCTCTTATATATCTCTTATATATCTCTTATCTCCTATATATCTCCTATATATCTCTTATATATCTCTTATATATCTCTTATATATCTCTTATATATCTCTTATGGCTTATATATCTCTTATGTATCTCTTATATATCTCTTATATATCTCTTATCTCTTATATATCTCTTATATATCTCTTATATATCTCTTATCTCTTATATATCTCTTATATATCTCTTATATATCTCTTATATATCTCTTATCTCCTATATATCTCTTATATATCTCTTATGTATCTCTTATATATCTCTTATATATCTCTTATATATCTCTTATATATCTCTTATATATCTCTTATATATCTCTTATATATCTCTTTTATCTCTTATATATCTCTTATATATCTCTTATCTCTTATATATCTCTTATAGATCTCTTATATATCTCTTATTTATCTCTTATATATCTCTTATCTCTTATATATCTCTTATCTCTTATATATCTCTTATATATCTCTTATATATCTCTTATATATCTCTTATGTATCTCTTATATATCTCTTATATATCTCTTATCTCTTATATATCTCTTATATATCTCTTATGTATCTCTTATATATCTCTTATGTATCTCTTATGTATCTCTTATATATCTCTTATATATCTCTTATATATCTCCTATATCTCTTATATATCTCTTATTTATCTCTTATATATCTCTTATATATCTCTTATGTATCTTTTTTATATCTCTTATATATCTCTTATATATCTCTTATATATCTCTTATATATCTCTTATATATCTCTTATGTATCTCTTATGTATCTCTTATATATCTTTTTTGTATCTCTTATGTATCTCTTATATATCTCTTATGTATCTCTTATATATCTCTTATATATCTCTTATGTATCTCTTATGTATCTCTTATATATCTTTTTTATATCTCTTATATATCTCTTATATATCTCCTATATCTCTTATGTATCTCTTATGTATCTCTTATGTATCTCTTATGTATCTCTTATGTATCTCCTATATCTCTCCTATATCTCTCCTATATCTCTCCTATATCTCTCCTATATCTCTCATATATCTCTTATATATCTCTTATATATCTCTTATATATCTCTTATATATCTCTTATATATCTCTTATATATCTCTTATATATCTCTTATGTATCTCTTATGTATCTCTTATGTATCTCTTATATATCTCTTATATATCTCTTATGTATCTCTTATATATCTTTTTTATATCTCTTATATATCTCTTATATATCTCCTATATCTCTTATATATCTCTTATATATCTCTTATATATCTCTTATATATCTCTTATATATCTCTTATATATCTCTTATATATCTCTTATATATCTCCTATATATCTCTTATATATCTCTTATATATCTCTTATATATCTCTTATATATCTCTTATATATCTCTTATCTCTTATCTCTTATATATTTCTTATATATCTCTTATATATCTCTTATGTATCTCTTATATATCTTTTTTATATCTCTTATATATCTCTTATATATCTCCTATATCTCTTATATATCTCTTATATATCTCTTATATATCTCTTATATATCTCTTATATATCTCTTATATATATCTTATATATCTCTTATATATCTCCTATATATCTCTTATATATCTCTTATATATCTCTTATATATCTCTTATATATCTCTTATATATCTCTTATATATCTCTTATCTCTTATATATTTCTTATATATCTCTTATATATCTCCTATATCTCTTATATATCTCTTATATATCTCTTATCTCTTATATATCTCTTATATAAGAGATATAGGAGATATATAAGAGATATATAAGAGATATATAAGAGATAAGAGATATATAAGAGATATATAAGATATATAAGAGATATATAAGCGATATATAAGAGATATATAAGAGATATATAAGAGATATATAAGAGATATAGGAGATATATAAGAGATATATATCTCTTATATATCTCTTATATATCTCTTATATATCTCTATATCTCTTATATATCTCTTATATATCTCTTATATATCGCTTATATATCTCTTATCGCTTATATATCTCCTATATCTCTTATATATCTCTTATATATCTCTATCTCTTATATATCTTATATATCTCCTATATATCTCCTATATATCTCTTATATATCTCCTATATATCTCTTATGTATCTCTTATATATATCTCTTATATATCTCTTATGTATCTCTTATATATCTCTTATATATCTCTTATATCTTATATATCTCTTGTATATCTCTTATATATCTCCTATATCTCTTATATATCTCTTATATATCTCTTATATATCTCTTATATATCTCTATATATCTCTTATGTATCTCTTATATATATCTCTTATATATATCTTATATATCTCTATATCTCTTATATATCTCTTATATATCTCCTATATTTCTAATGTATCTCTTATATATCTCTTATATATCTCTTATATATCTCTTATATATCTCTTATATATCTCTTATCTCCTATATATCTCCTATATATCTCTTATATATCTCTTATATATCTCTTATATATCTCTTATATATCTCTTATATATCTCTTATGGCTTATATATCTTTTATGTATTACTTATATATCTCTTATATATCTCTTATCTCTTATATATCTCTTATATATCTCTTATATATCTCTTATCTCTTATATATCTCTTATATATCTCTTATATATCTCTTATATATCTCTTATCTCCTATATATCTCTTATATATCTCTTATGTATCTCTTATATATCTCTTATATATCTCTTATATATCTCTTATATATCTCTTATATATCTCTTATATATCTCTTATATATCTCTTATATATCTCTTATATCTCTTATATATCTCTTATATATCTCTTATATATCTCTTATCTCTTATATATCTCTTATAGATCTCTTATATATCTCTTATTTATCTCTTATATATCTCTTATCTCTTATATATCTCTTATCTCTTATATATCTCTTATATATCTCTTATATATCTCTTATATATCTCTTATGTATCTTTTATATATCTCTTATATATCTCTTATCTCTTATATATCTCTTATATATCTCTTATGTATCTCTTATATATCTCTTATGTATCTCTTATATATCTCTTATATATCTCTTATATATCTCTTATATATCTCCTATATCTCTTATATATCTCGTATATATCTCTTATATATCTCTTATATATCTCCTATATCTCTTATATATCTCTATATCTCTTATATATCTCTTATGTATCTCTTATATATCTTTTTTATATCTCTTATATATCTCTTATATATCTCTTATATATCTCTTATGTATCTCTTATATATCTCTTATATATCTCTTATGTATCTCTTATGTATCTCTTATATATCTCTTATATATCTCTTATATATCTCCTATATCTCTTATATATCTCTTATATATCTCTTATTTATCTCTTATATATCTCTTATATATCTCTTATGTATCTTTTTTATATCTCTTATATATCTCTTATATATCTCTTATATATCTCTTATATATCTCTTATATATCTCTTATATATCTCTTATGTATATCTTATATATCTTTTTTGTATCTCTTATGTATCTCTTATATATCTCTTATGTATCTCTTATATATCTCTTATATATCTCCTATATCTCTTATATATCTCTTATATATCTCTTATATATCTCCTATATCTCTTATATATCTCTTATATATCTCTTATATATCTCTTATCTCTTATATATCTCTTATATATCTCTTATATATCTCTTATATATCTCTTATATATCTCTTATGTATCTCTTATATATCTCTTATGTATCTCTTATATATCTCTTATATATCTCCTATATCTCTTATATATCTCTTATATATCTCTTATATATCTCCTATATCTCTTATATATCTCTTATATATCTCTTATATATCTCTTATCTCTTATATATCTCTTATATATCTCTTATATATCTCTTATATATCTCTTATATATCTCTTATGTATCTCTTATATATCTCTTATGTATCTCTTATATATCTCTTATATATCTCTTATATCTCTTATATATCTCTTATATATCTCTTATGTATCTCTTATATATCTCTTATATATCTCTTATGTATCTATTTTATATCTCTTATATATCTCTTATATATCTCTTATATATCTCTTATATATCTCTTATATATATCTTATATATCTCTTATATATCTCTTATGTATCTCTTATATATCTTTTTTGCATCTCTTATGTATCTCTTATATATCTCTTATGTATCTCTTATATATCTCTTATATATCTCTTATATATCTCCTATATCTCTTATATATCTCTTATATATCTCTTATGTATCTCTTATGTATCTCTTATGTATCTCTTATATATCTCTTATGTATCTCTTATGTATCTCTTATATATCTTTTTTATATCTCTTATATATCTCTTATATATCTCTTATATATCTCTTATGTATCTCTTATGTATCTCTTATGTATCTCTTATATATCTCTTATATATCTCTTATATATCTCTTATATATCTCTTATGTATCTCTTATGTATCTCTTATATATCTTTTTTATATCTCTTATATATCTCTTATATATCTCCTATATCTCTTATGTATCTCTTATGTATCTCTTATGTATCTCTTATGTATCTCTTATGTATCTCTTATGTATCTCCTATATCTCTCCTATATCTCTCCTATATCTCTCCTATATCTCTCCTATATCTCTTATATATCTCTTATATATCTCTTATATATCTCTTATATATCTCTTATATATCTCTTATGTATCTCTTATGTATCTCTTATATATCTCTTATGTATCTCTTATATATCTTTTTTATATCTCTTATATATCTCTTATATATCTCCTATATCTCTTATATATCTCTTATATATCTCTTATATATCTCTTATATATCTCTTATATATCTCTTATATATCTCTTATATATTTCTTATATATCTCTTATATATCTCCTATATCTCTTATATATCTCTTATATATCTCTTATCTCTTATATATCTCTTATATAAGAGATATAGGAGATATATAAGAGATATATAAGAGATATATAAGAGATAAGAGATATATAAGAGATATATAAGAGATATAGAGATATATAAGAGATATATAAGCGATATATAAGAGATATATAAGAGATATATAAGAGATATATAAGAGATATAGGAGATATATAAGAGATATATATCTCTTATATATCTCTTATATATCTCTTATATATCTCTATATCTCTTATATATCTCTTATATATCGCTTATATATCTCTTATCGCTTATATATCTCCTATATCTCTTATATATCTCTTATATATCTCTATCTCTTATATATCTTATATATCTCCTATATATCTCCTATATATCTCTTATATATCTCCTATATATCTCTTATGTATCTCTTATATATATCTCTTATATATCTCTTATGTATCTCTTATATATCTCTTATATATCTCTTATATCTTATATATCTCTTATATATCTCCTATATCTCTTATATATCTCTTATATATCTCTTATATATCTCTTATATATCTCTATATATCTCTTATGTATCTCTTATATATATCTCTTATATATATCTTATATATCTCTATATCTCTTATATATCTCTTATATATCTCCTATATTTCTAATGTATCTCTTATATATCTCTTATATATCTCTTATATATCTCTTATATATCTCTTATATATCTCTTATATATCTCTTATATATCTCTTATATATCTCTTATATATCTCTTATATATCTCTTATCTCCTATATATCTCCTATATATCTCTTATATATCTCTTATATATCTCTTATATATCTCTTATATATCTCTTATGGCTTATATATCTCTTATATATCTCTTATATATCTCTTATATATCTCTTATATATCTCTTATATCTCTTATATATCTCTTATATATCTCTTATATATCTCTTATCTCTTATATATCTCTTATAGATCTCTTATATATCTCTTATTTATCTCTTATATATCTCTTATCTCTTATATATCTCTTATCTCTTATATATCTCTTATATATCTCTTATATATCTCTTATATATCTCTTATGTATCTCTTATATATCTCTTATATATCTCTTATCTCCTATATATTTGGCTACATCTGTCACTCAAAGTGGGTGTCTGTGTCTATAACGCTCTGTTCCTGGACTTTCCTCTTAATGTGTGATTGCCTTCATCTGTGCTGAACACCTTTCTGAGAAATTAACCTGTTTAAAACAGGTGATGGCAATCATACATTAAGGAGAAGTCTAGAAACAGAGCATTATGTCCCTCCTGGAGAGGGTCATGTTGGGAGGTATGTGACAGAGAACCATCCCAGTGAGCCCACAGACAGTGCCAGACACCCACTGCCTTCCCATGTTGCCCAGCACTGCTACTCCACAGCCACCAGGTGAGCGCCCCCCTCCCGCGATTTGCGGCAAAACCTTCCCCCCCCCACGCCCCCCCCTCCCGCGATTTGCGGCAAAAATACCCGCTCCCCCGCGACCCCCCCTACCGCGATTCGCAGCAAAAACACCCCCGCGACCCCCCCTCCCGCGATTCGCTGCAAAAAGAACCCTCCACGACCCCTCCCGCAATTCGCGGCATAACCACCACCCCGCGACCCCCCCTCCCGCGAATCGCTGTAAACCCTCCCCCCTGACCCCCCCCCCCGATTCGCGGAAAAAACACCCCCCGCGACCTCCCTCCCGCGATTCGCGGCAAAAAGGACCCCCCCGCAACCCCCCCTTGCACGATTGGCGGCACCCCCCTGCGACCCCCTCCCGCGATTCGCGGCACCCCCCCCCCCCCGCAATTCGCAGCAGCCCCAGGATTAAATGGCACATGCAAAACACTGACATGGCTATGGTCGACAATGAAAAAGGTTGACATGAGTTTTTGAAGATTTATTTTTAATTTTTTCATATTCATTGTCATGTGTCGACATGGACACCAATGAAGAGGCACACTTATGTCAACATTTACATGTGTTGACCTTTCTGTGTTGATTTTTTCTTGTGGCGATTCGCGTCACACCCCCCGCAACCCCCCCTCCCGCGATTCGCGCCACCCCCCGTGACCCCCCACCTCCTGCAATTCGTGGCAACCCCCCACCGGAACCCCTGTGAACCCCGCCCTCCCGCGATTCGCGGCACCCACCCCCGCGACCCCCCCTCCCGCAATTCGCGGCACCCCCCCCCGTGATTCGCGGCAGCTCCAGAATTAAATTGCACATGGAAAACACTGACATGGCTATGGTCGACAATGAAAAAGGTTGACATGAGTTTTTGAAGTTTTTTTGTCATTTTTTGAATATTTTCATATTCATTCTCATGTGTCGACATGGACACCAATGAAGTGCCACACTTATGTCAACATTTACATGTGTTGACCTTTCTGTGTTGATTTTTTTCTTGTGGCGATTCGCGTCACACCCCCCGCAACCCCCCCTCCGGCGATTCGCGGCACCCCCCCGCGACCCCCCCCCTCCCGCAATTCGCGGCAACCCCCCACCGGAACCCCCATGAACCCCGCTCTCCCGCGATTCGCGGCACCCACCCCCCGCAACCCCCCCCCCCTCCCGCAAATCGCGGCACCCCCCGCGATTCACGGCAGCCCCAGGATTAAATGGCACATGCAAAACACTGGCACGGCTATGGTCGACAATGAAAAAGGTTGACATGAGTTTTTGAAGATTTATTTCATTTTTTGAATGTTTTCATATTCATTGTCATGTGTCAACATGGACACCAATGAAGTGGCACAGTTATGTCAACATTTACATGTGTTGACCTTTCTGTGTTGAGTTTTTCTTGTGGCGATTCGCGTCACACCCCCCGCAAACCCCCCTCCCGCGATTCGCGGCACCCCCCGTGACCCCCCACCTCCCGCAATTCGCGGCAACCCCCCACCGGAACCCCTGTGAACCCCGCCCTCCCGCGATTCGCGGCACCCAACCCCGCGACCCCCCCCTCCCGCAATTCGCGGCACCCCCCGTGATTCGCGGCAGCTCCAGAATTAAATTGCACATGGAAATCACTGACATGGTTATGGTCGACAATGAAAAAGGTTGACATGAGTTTTTGAAGTTTTTTTTCATTTTTTGAATGTTTTCATATTCATTCTTATGTGTCGACATGGACACCAATGAAGTGCCACACTTATGTCAACATTTACATGTGTTGACCTTTCTGTGTTGATTTTTTCTTGTGGCGATTCGCGTCACACCCCCCCATCTTATCTTATATATCTTATATATCTCTTATATATCTCTTATATATCTCTTATATATCTCTTATGTATCTCTTATGTATCTCTTATATATCTCTTATATATCTCTTATATATCTCTTATATATCTCTTATGTATCTCTTATGTATCTCTTATGTATCTCTTATATATCTCTTTTATATCTCTTATATATCTCTTATATATCTCTTATATATCTCTTATGTATCTCTTATATATCTTTTTTATATCTCTTATATATCTCTTATATATCTCTTATATATCTCTTATATATCTCTTATGTATCTCTTATGTATCTCTTATGTATCTCTTATGTATCTCTTATGTATCTCCTATATCTCTCCTATATCTCTCCTATATCTCTTATATATCTCTTATATATCTCTTATATATCTCTTATCTCTTATATATCTCTTATAGATCTCTTATATATCTCTTATCTCTTATATATCTCTTATCTCTTATATATCTCTTATCTCTTATATATCTCTTATATATCTCTTATGTATCTCTTATATATCTCTTATGTATCTCTTATATATCTCTTATATATCTCTTATATCTCTTATATATCTCTTATATATCTCTTATATATCTCTTATATATCTCCTATATCTCTTATATATCTCTTATATATCTCTTATGTATCTCTTATGTATCTCTTATATATCTCTTATGTATCTCTTATGTATCTCTTATGTATCTCTGATATATCTTTTTTATATCTCTTATATATCTCTTATATATCTCTTATGTATCTCTTATGTATCTCTTATATATCTCTTATATATCTCTTATATATCTCTTATATATCTCTTATATATCTCTTATATATCTCTTATATATCTCTTATGTATCTCTTATATATCTTTTTTGTATCTCTTATGTATCTCTTATATATCTCTTATGTATCTCTTATATATCTCTTATCTCTTATATATCTCTTATATATCTCTTATATATCTCTTATATATCTCTTATATATCTCTTATATATCTCTTATCTCTTATATATCTCTTATATATCTCTTATATATCTCTTATATATCTCTTATCTCCTATATATCTCTTATATATCTATGTATCTCTTATATATCTCTTATATATCTCTTATATATCTCTTATATATCTCTTATATATCTCTTATATCTCTTATATCTCTTATATATCTCTTATATATCTCTTATATATCTCTTATCTCTTATATATCTCTTATATATCTCTTATAGATCTCTTATATATCTCTTATTTATCTCTTATATATCTCTTATCTCTTATATATCTCTTATCTCTTATATATCTCTTATATATCTCTTATATATCTCTTATGTATCTCTTATATATCTCTTATGTATCTCTTATATATCTCTTATATATCTCTTATGTATCTCTTATATATCTCTTATATATCTCTTATATATCTCTTATATATCTCTTATGTATCTCTTATGTATCTCTTATATATCTCTTATATATCTCTTATATATCTCTTATATATCTCTTATATATCTCTTATGTATCTCTTATATATCTTTTTTATATCTCTTATATATCTCTTATATATCTCTTATATATCTCTTATGTATCTCTTATGTATCTCTTATGTATCTCTTATATATCTCTTATATATCTCTTATATATCTCTTATATATCTCTTATATATCTCTTATGTATCTCTTATATATCTTTTTTATATCTCTTATATATCTCTTATATATCTCTTATATATCTCTTATATATCCCTTATGTATCTCTTATGTATCTCTTATGTATCTCTTATGTATCTCTTATGTATCTCCTATATCTCTCCTATATCTCTTATATATCTCTTATATATCTCTTATATATCTCTTATATATCTCTTATCTCTTATATATCTCTTATATATCTCTTATTTATCTCTTATATATCTCTTATCTCTTATATATCTCTTATCTCTTATATATCTCTTATATATCTCTTATGTATCTCTTATATATCTCTTATGTATCTCTTATATATCTCTTATATATCTCTTATATCTCTTATATATCTCTTATATATCTCTTATATATCTCTTATATATCTCCTATATCTCTTATATATCTCTTATATATCTCTTATGTATCTCTTATATATCTCTTATGTATCTCTTATGTATCTCTTATATATCTCTTATATATCTCTTATGTATCTCTTATATATCTTTTTTATATCTCTTATATATCTCTTATATATCTCTTATGTATCTCTTATGTATCTCTTATATATCTCTTATATATCTCTTATATATCTCTTATATATCTCTTATATATCTCTTATATATCTCTTATATATCTCTTATGTATCTCTTATATATCTTTTTTATATCTCTTATATATCTCTTATATATCTCTTATATATCTCTTATGTATCTCTTATGTATCTCTTATATATCTCTTATGTATCTCTTATATATCTCTTATGTATCTCTTATGTATCTCTTATGTATCTCTTATATATCTTTTTTATATCTCTTATATATCTCTTATATATCTCTTATATATCTCTTATGTATCTCTTATGTATCTCTTATATATCTCTTATATATCTCTTATATATCTCTTATATATCTCTTATATATCTCTTATATATCTCTTATGTATCTCTTATATATCTCTTATATATCTCTTATATATCTCTTATATATCTCTTATATATCTCTTATGTATCTCTTATGTATCTCTTATATATCTCTTATATATCTCTTATATATCTCTTATATATCTCTTATATATCTCTTATGTATCTCTTATATATCTTTTTTATATCTCTTATATATCTCTTATATATCTCTTATATATCTCTTATGTATCTCTTATGTATCTCTAATATATCTCTTATATATCTCTTATATATCTCTTATATATCTCTTATATATCTCTTATGTATCTCTTATGTATCTCTTATATATCTCTTATATATCTCCTATATCTCTTATATATCTCTTATATATCTCTTATCTCTTATATATCTCTTATCTCTTATAGATCTCTTATAGATCTCTTATAGATCTCTTATAGATCTCTTATAGATCTCTTATAGATCTCTTATATATCTCTTATATATCTCTTATATATCTCTTATATATCTCTATATCTCTTATATATCTCTTATCGCTTATATATCTCTTATATATCTCTTATATATCTCTTATATATCTCTATATCTCTTATATATCTCTTATCGCTTATATATCTCTTATATATCTCTTATATATCTCTTATATCTCTTATATATCTCTTATATATCTCTTATCTCTTATATATCTCTTATATATCTCTTATATATCTCTTATATATCTCTTATGTATCTCTTATGTATCTCTTATGTATCTCTTATATATCTCTTATATATCTCTTATATATCTCCTATATCTCTTATATATCTCTTATATATCTCTTATTTATCTCTTATATATCTCTTATATATCTCTTATGTATCTTTTTTATATCTCTTATATATCTCTTATATATCTCTTATATATCTCTTATATATCTCTTATATATCTCTTATGTATCTCTTATATATCTTTTTTGTATCTCTTATGTATCTCTTATATATCTCTTATGTATCTCTTATATATCTCTTATATATCTCTTATATATCTCTTATATATCTCTTATATATCTCTTATATATCTCCTATATCTCTTATATATCTCCTATATCTCTTATATATCTCTTATATATCTCTTATATATCTCTTATGTATCTCTTATATATATTTTTTATATCTCTTATATATCTCTTATATATCTCTTATATATCTCTTATGTATCTCTTATGTATCTCTAATATATCTCGTATATATCTCTTATATAAGAGATATATAAGAGATATATAAGAGATATATACGAGATATATTAGAGATACATAAGAGATACATAAGAGATATATAAGAGATATATAAGAGATATATAAGAGATATAAAAAATATATATAAGAGATACATAAGAGATATATAAGAGATATATAAGAGATATATAAGAGATATATATCTCTTATATATCTCTTATGTATCTCTTATGTATCTCTTATATATCTCTTATATATCTCCTATATCTCTTATATCTCTTATATATCTCTTATATATCTCTTATCTCTTATATATCTCTTATCTCTTATAGATCTCTTATAGATCTCTTATAGATCTCTTATAGATCTCTTATATATCTCTTATATATCTCTTATATATCTCTTATATATCTCTTATATATCTCTTATATATCTCTTATATATCTCTATATCTCTTATATATCTCTTATCGCTTATATATCTCTTATATATCTCTTATATATCTCTTATATATCTCTATATCTCTTATATATCTCTTATCGCTTATATATCTCTTATATATCTCTTATATATCTGTTATATCTCTTATATATCTCTTATATATCTCTTATCTCTTATATATCTCTTATATATCTCTTATATATCTCTTATATATCTCTTATGTATCTCTTATGTATCTCTTATATATCTCTTATATATCTCTTATATATCTCCTATATCTCTTATATATCTCTTATTTATCTCTTATATATCTCTTATATATCTCTTATGTATCTTTTTTATATCTCTTATATATCTCTTATATATCTCTTATATATCTCTTATATATCTCTTATATATCTCTTATATATCTCTTATGTATCTCTTATGTATCTCTTATATATCTTTTTTGTATCTCTTATGTATCTCTTATATATCTCTTATGTATCTCTTATATATCTCTTATATATCTCTTATGTATCTCTTATGTATCTCTTATATATCTTTTTTATATCTCTTATATATCTCCTATATCTCTTATGTATCTCTTATGTATCTCTTATGTATCTCTTATGTATCTCTTATGTATCTCTTATGTATCTCTTATGTATCTCTTATGTATCTCCTATATCTCTCCTATATCTCTCCTATATCTCTCCTATATCTCTCCTATATCTCTCCTATATCTCTCATATATCTCTTATATATCTCTTATGTATCTCTTATATATCTTTTTTATATCTCTTATATATCTCTTATATATCTCCTATATCTCTTATATATCTCTTATATATCTCTTATATATCTCTTATATATCTCTTATATATCTCTTATATATCTCTTATATATCTCTTATATATCTCTTATATATCTCTTATATATCTCCTATATATCTCTTATATATCTCTTATATATCTCTTATATATCTCTTATATATCTCTTATATATCTCTTATCTCTTATATATTTCTTATATATCTCTTATATATCTCTTATATATCTCTTATGTATCTCTTATATATCTTTTTTATATCTTTTTTGTATCTCTTATATATCTCTTATATATCTCCTATATCTCTTATATATCTCTTATATATCTCTTATATATCTCTTATATATATCTTATATATCTCTTATATATATCTTATATATCTCTTATATATCTCCTATATATCTCTTATATATCTCTTATATATCTCTTATATATCTCTTATATATCTCTTATATATCTCTTATCTCTTATATATTTCTTATATATCTCTTATATGTCTCCTATATCTCTTATATATCTCTTATATATCTCTTATCTCTTATATATCTCTTATATAAGAGATATAGGAGATATATAAGAGATATATAAGAGATATATAAGAGATATATAAGAGATATATAAGAGATATATAAGAGATATAGAGATATATAAGAGATATATAAGCGATATATAAGAGATATATAAGAGATATATAAGAGATATATAAGAGATATATAAGAGATATATAAGAGATATAGGAGATATATAAGAGATATATATCTCTTATATATCTCTTATATATCTCTTATATATCTCTTATATATCTCTATATCTCTTATATATCTCTTATATATCGCTTATATATCTCTTATCGCTTATATATCTCCTATATCTCTTATATATCTCTTATATATCTCTATCTCTTATATATCTTATATATCTCCTATATATCTCCTATATATCTCTTATATATCTCCTATATATCTCTTATGTATCTCTTATATATATATCTCTTATATATCTCTTATGTATCTCTTATATATCTCTTATATATCTCTTATATCTTATATATCTCTTGTATATCTCTTATATATCTCCTATATCTCTTATATATCTCTTATATATCTCTTATATATCTCTTATATATCTCTATATATCTCTTATGTATCTCTTATATATATCTCTTATATATATCTTATATATCTCTATATCTCTTATATATCTCTTATATATCTCCTATATTTCTAATGTATCTCTTATATATCTCTTATATATCTCTTATATATCTCTTATATATCTCTTATATATCTCTTATATATCTCTTATCTCCTATATATCTCCTATATATCTCTTATATATCTCTTATATATCTCTTATATATCTCTTATATATCTCTTATGGCTTATATATCTCTTATGTATCTCTTATATATCTCTTATATATCTCTTATCTCTTATATATCTCTTATATATCTCTTATATATCTCTTATCTCTTATATATCTCTTATATATCTCTTATATATCTCTTATATATCTCTTATCTCCTATATATCTCTTATATATCTCTTATGTATCTCTTATATATCTCTTATATATCTCTTATATATCTCTTATATATCTCTTATATATCTCTTATATCTCTTATATATCTCTTATATATCTCTTATATATCTCTTATCTCTTATATATCTCTTATAGATCTCTTATATATCTCTTATTTATCTCTTATATATCTCTTATCTCTTATATATCTCTTATCTCTTATATATCTCTTATATATCTCTTATATATCTCTTATATATCTCTTATGTATCTCTTATATATCTCTTATATATCTCTTATCTCTTATATATCTCTTATATATCTCTTATGTATCTCTTATATATCTCTTATGTATCTCTTATATATCTCTTATATATCTCTTATATATCTCCTATATCTCTTATATATCTCTTATATATCTCTTATATATCTCTTATATATCTCTTATATATCTCTTATATATCTCCTATATCTCTTATATATCTCTATATCTCTTATATATCTCTTATGTATCTCTTATATATCTTTTTTATATCTCTTATATATCTCTTATATATCTCTTATATATCTCTTATGTATCTCTTATGTATCTCTTATATATCTCTTATATATCTCTTATATATCTCTTATATATCTCTTATATATCTCTTATATATCTCTTATATATATATATCTTATATATCTCTTATATATCTCTTATATATCTCTTATATATCTCTATATCTCTTATATATCTCTTATATATCGCTTATATATCTCTTATCGCTTATATATCTCCTATATCTCTTATATATCTCTTATATATCTCTATCTCTTATATATCTTATATATCTCCAATATATCTCCTATATATCTCTTATATATCTCCTATATATCTCTTATGTATCTCTTATATATATCTCTTATATATCTCTTATGTATCTCTTATATATCTCTTATATATCTCTTATATCTTATATATCTCTTGTATATCTCTTATATATCTCCTATATCTCTTATATATCTCTTATATATCTCTTATATATCTCTTATATATCTCTATATATCTCTTATGTATCTCTTATATATATCTCTTATATATATCTTATATATCTCTATATCTCTTATATATCTCTTATATATCTCTTATATATCTCCTATATTTCTAATGTATCTCTTATATATCTCTTATATATCTCTTATATATCTCTTATATATCTCTTATATATCTCTTATATATCTCTTATATATCTCTTATCTCCTATATATCTCTTATATATCTCTTATATATCTCTTATATATCTCTTATATATCTCTTATGGCTTATATATCTCTTATGTATCTCTTATATATCTCTTATATATCTCTTATCTCTTATATATCTCTTATATATCTCTTATATATCTCTTATGTATCTCTTATGTATCTCTTATGTATCTCTTATATATCTCTTATATATCTCTTATATATCTCTTATATATCTCTTATATATCTCTTATCTCTTATATATCTCTTATGTATCTCTTATGTATCTCTTATATATCTCTTATATATCTCTTATATATCTCTTATATATCTCTTATATATCTCTTATCTCTTATATATCTCTTATAGATCTCTTATATATCTCTTATTTATCTCTTATATATCTCTTATCTCTTATATATCTCTTATCTCTTATATATCTCTTATATATCTCTTATATATCTCTTATATATCTCTTATATATCTCTTATATATCTCTTATATATCTCTTATGTATCTCTTATGTATCTCTTATATATCTTTTTATATCTCTTATATATCTCTTATATATCTTATGTATCTCTTATGTATCTCTTATGTATCTCTTATATATCTCTTATGTATCTCTTATATATCTTTTTTATATCTCTTATATATCTCTTATATATCTCCTATATCTCTTATATATCTCTTATATATCTCTTATATATCTCTTATATATCTCTTATATATCTCTTATATATCTCTTATATATCTCTTATCTCTTATATATCTCTTATATATCTCCTATATCTCTTATATATCTCTTATATATCTCTTATATATCTCTTATATATCTCTTATATATCTCTTATCTCTTATATATTTCTTATATATCTCTTATATATCTCCTATATCTCTTATATATCTCTTATATATCTCTTATCTCTTATATATCTCTTATATAAGAGATATAGGAGATATATAAGAGATATATAAGAGATAAGAGATATAAAAGATATATATAAGAGATATAGGAGATATATAAGAGATATATAAGAAATATATAAGAGATAAGAGATATATAAGAGATATAGGAGATATATAAGAGATATATATCTCTTATATATCTCTTATATATCTCTTATATATCTCTTATATATCTCTATATCTCTTATATATCTCTTTTGTATCTCTTATATATCTCTTATATATCTCTTATATATCTCTTATATATCTCCAATATCTCTTATATATCTCTTATATATCTCTTATATATTTCTTATATATCTCCTATATCTCTTATATATCTCTTATTTATCTCTTATATATCTCTTATATATCTCTTATGTATCTTTTTTATATCTCTTATATATCTCTTATATATCTCTTATATATCTCTTATATATCTCTTATATATCTCTTATATATCTCTTATGTATCTCTTATATATCTTTTTTGTATCTCTTATGTATCTCTTATATATCTCTTATGTATCTCTTATATATCTCTTATATATCTCTTACATATCTCTTATATCTCTTATATATCTCTTATATATCTCTTATATATCTCTTATGTATCTCTTATCTCTTATATATCTCTTATCTCTTATATATCTCTTATATATCTCTTATGTATCTCTTATATATCTCTTATGTATCTCTTATATATCTCTTATATATCTCTTATATATCTCCTATATCTCTTATATATCTCTTATATATCTCTTATTTATCTCTTATATATCTCTTATATATCTCTTATGTATCTTTTTTATATCTCTTATATATCTCTTATATATCTCTTATATATCTCTTATATATCTCTTATATATCTCTTATATATCTCTTATGTATCTCTTATATATCTTTTTTGTATCTCTTATGTATCTCTTATATATCTCTTATGTATCTCTTATATATCTCTTATATATCTCTTATATATCTCCTATATCTCTTATATATCTCTTATATATCTCTTATATATCTCCTATATCTCCTATATCTCTTATATATCTCTTATGTATCTCTTATATATCTTTTTTTATATCTCTTATATATCTCTTATATATCTCTTATATATCTCTTATGTATCTCTTATGTATCTCTTATGTATCTCTTATATATCTCTTATGTATCTCTTATATATCTCTTATATATCTCTTATGTATCTCTTATGTATCTCTTATATATCTTTTTTATATCTCTTATATATCTCTTATATATCTTATGTATCTCTTATGTATCTCTTATGTATCTCTTATATATCTCTTATGTATCTCTTATATATCTTTTTTATATCTCTTATATATCTCTTATATATCTCCTATATATCTTATATATCTCTTATATATCTCTTATATATCTCTTATATATCTCTTATATATCTCTTATATATCTCTTATATATCTCTTATCTCTTATATATCTCTTATATATCTCCTATATCTCTTATATATCTCTTATCTCTTATTTATCTCTTATATATCTCTTATATATCTCTTATGTATCTTTTTTATATCTCTTATATATCTCTTATATATCTCTTATATATCTCTTATATATCTCTTATATATCTCTTATATATCTCTTATGTATCTCTTATATATCTCTTATATATCTCTTATGTATCTCTTATATATCTTTTTTGTATCTCTTATGTATCTCTTATATATCTCTTATGTATCTCTTATATATCTCTTATATATCTCTTATATATCTCCTATATCTCTTATATATCTCTTATATATCTCTTATATATTTCCTATATCTCTTATATATCTTTTATATATCTCTTATGTATCTCTTATATATCTTTTTTATATCTCTTATATATCTCTTATATATCTCTTATATATCTCTTATATATCTCTTATATATCTCTTATATATCTCTTATATATCTCTTATATATCTCTTATCTCCTATATATCTCTTATATATCTCTTATATATCTCTTATATATCTCTTATGGCTTATATATCTCTTATGTATCTCTTATATATCTCTTATCTCTTATATATCTCTTATATATCTCTTATATATCTCTTATGTATCTCTTATGTATCTCTTATATATCTCTTATATATCTCTTATATATCTCTTATATATCTCTTATATATCTCTTATCTCTTATATATCTCTTATGTATCTCTTATGTATCTCTTATATATCTCTTATATATCTCTTATATATCTCTTATATATCTCTTATATATCTCTTATCTCTTATATATCTCTTATAGATCTCTTATATATCTCCAATATCTCTTATATATCTCTTATATATCTCTTATATATTTCTTATATATCTCCTATATCTCTTATATATCTCTTATGTATCTCTTATATATCTCTTATATATCTCTTATCTCTTATATATCTCTTATTTATCTCTTATATATCTCTTATCTCTTATATATCTCTTATCTCTTATATATCTCTTATATATCTCTTATATATCTCTTATATATCTCTTATGTATCTCTTATATATCTCTTATATATCTCTTATCTCTTATATATCTCTTATATATCTCTTATGTATCTCTTATATATCTCTTATGTATCTCTTATATATCTCTTATATATCTCTTATATATCTCCTATATCTCTTATATATCTCTTATATATAACTTATATATCTCTTATATATCTCTTATATATCTCCTATATCTCTTATATATCTCTTATGTATCTCTTATATATCTTTTTTATATCTCTTATATATCTCTTATATATCTCTTATATATCTCTTATGTATCTCTTATGTATCTCTTATATATCTCTTATATATCTCTTATATATCTCTTATATATCTCTTATATATCTCTTATGTATCTCTTATGTATCTCTTATGTATCTCTTATGTATCTCTTATATATCTCTTATATATCTCTTATATATCTCTTATATATCTCTTATGTATCTCTTATGTATCTCTTATGTATCTCTTATATATCTCTTATATATCTCTTATATATCTCTTATATATCTCTTATGTATCTCTTATGTATCTCTTATGTATCTCTTATGTATCTCCTATATCTCTCCTATATCTTTCCTATATCTCTCATATATCTCTTATATATCTCTTATATATCTCCTATATCTCTTATATATCTCTTATATATCTCTTATATATCTCTTATCTCTTATATATCTCTTATAGATCTCTTATAGATCTCTTATAGATCTCTTATATATCTCTTATATATCTCTTATATATCTCTTATATATCTCTTATATATCTCTTATGTATCTCTTATATATCTCTTATATATCTCTATATCTCTTATATATCTCTTATAGATCTCTTATAGATCTCTTATAGATCTCTTATAGATCTCTTATATATCTCTTATATATCTCTTATATATCTCTTATATATCTCTTATATATCTCTTATATATCTCTTATATATCTCTATATCTCTTATATATCTCTTATCGCTTATATATCTCTTATATATCTCTTATATATCTCCTATATCTCTTATATATCTCTTATATATCTCTTATCTCTTATATATCTCTTATATATCTCTTATATATCTCTTATATATCTCTTATATATCTCTTATATATCTCCTATATTTCTTATATATCTCTTATATATCTCTTATATATCTCCTATATCTCTTATATATCTCTTATATATCTCTTATTTATCTCTTATATATCTCTTATATATCTCTTATGTATCTTTTTTATATCTCTTATATATCTCTTATATATCTCTTATATATCTCTTATATATCTCTTATATATCTCTTATGTATCTCTTATATATCTTTTTTGTATCTCTTATGTATCTCTTATATATCTCTTATGTATCTCTTATATATCTCTTATATATCTCTTATATATCTCCTATATCTCTTATATATCTCTTATATATCTCTTATATATCTCTTATGTATCTCTTATCTCTTATATATCTCTTATA
Organism: Crinia signifera; assembly: GCF_055691185.1. Taxonomy (NCBI): domain Eukaryota; kingdom Metazoa; phylum Chordata; class Amphibia; order Anura; family Myobatrachidae; genus Crinia; species Crinia signifera. The sequence goes on along the minus strand of NC_139228.1, from coordinate 32,618,383 downwards.
TATCTCTTATATATCTCTTATCTCTTATATATCTCTTATATATCTCTTATGTATCTCTTATATATCTCTTATGTATCTCTTATATATCTCTTATGTATCTCTTATATATCTCTTATATATCTCCTATATCTCCTATATCTCTTATATATCTCTTATATATCTCTTATTTATCTCTTATATATCTCTTATATATCTCTTATGTATCTTTTTTATATCTCTTATATATCTCTTATATATCTCTTATATATCTCTTATATATCTCTTATATATCTCTTATGTATCTCTTATGTATCTCTTATATATCTCCTATATCTCTTATATATCTCTTATATATCTCTTATGTATCTCTTATATATCTTTTTTATATCTCTTATATATCTCTTATATATCTCTTATATATCTCTTATATATCTCTTATATATCTCTTATGTATCTCTTATGTATCTCTTATATATCTTTTTTATATCTCTTATATATCTCTTATATATCTTATGTATCTCTTATGTATCTCTTATGTATCTCTTATATATCTCTTATGTATCTCTTATATATCTTTTTTATATCTCTTATATATCTCTTATATATCTCTTATATATCTCCTATATCTCTTATATATCTCTTATATATCTCTTATATATCTCTTATATATCTCTTATATATCTCTTATATATCTCTTATATATCTCTTATCTCCTATATATCTCTTATATATCTCTTATATATCTCTTATGGCTTATATATCTCTTATGTATCTCTTATATATCTCTTATATATCTCTTATCTCTTATATATCTCTTATATATCTCTTATATATCTCTTATCTCTTATATATCTCTTATATATCTCTTATATATCTCTTATCTCCTATATATCTCTTATATATCTCTTATGTATCTCTTATATATCTCTTATATATCTCTTATATATCTCTTATATATCTCTTATATATCTCTTACATATCTCTTATATATCTCTTATATCTCTTATATATCTCTTATATATCTCTTATATATCTCTTATCTCTTATATATCTCTTATCTCTTATATATCTCTTATATATCTCTTATATATCTCTTATATATCTCTTATATATCTCTTATATATCTCTTATCTCTTATATATCTCTTATATATCTCTTATGTATCTCTTATATATCTCTTATGTATCTCTTATATATCTCTTATATATCTCTTATATATCTCCTATATCTCTTATATATCTCTTATATATCTCTTATATATCTCTTATATATCTCTTATATATCTCTTATATATCTCCTATATCTCTTATATATCTCTATATCTCTTATATATCTCTTATGTATCTCTTATATATCTTTTTTATATCTCTTATATATCTCTATATCTCTTATATATCTCTTATGTATCTCTTATATATCTTTTTTATATCTCTTATATATCTCTTATGTATCTCTTATGTATCTCTTATATATCTCTTATATATCTCTTATATATCTCTTATATATCTCTTATATATCTCTTATATATCTCTTATATATCTCTTATATATATATCTCTTATATATCTCTTATATATCTCTTATATATCTCTTATATATCTCTATATCTCTTATATATCTCTTATATATCGCTTATATATCTCTTATCGCTTATATATCTCCTATATCTCTTATATATCTCTTATATATCTCTATCTCTTATATATCTTATATATCTCCTATATATCTCCTATATATCTCTTATATATCTCCTATATATCTCTTATGTATCTCTTATATATATCTCTTATATATCTCTTATGTATCTCTTATATATCTCTTATATATCTCTTATATCTTATATATCTCTTGTATATCTCTTATATATCTCCTATATCTCTTATATATCTCTTATATATCTCTTATATATCTCTTATATATCTCTATATATCTCTTATGTATCTCTTATATATATCTCTTATATATATCTTATATATCTCTATATCTCTTATATATCTCTTATATATCTCTTATATATCTCCTATATCTCTTATATATCTCTTATATATCTCTTATATATCTCTTATATATCTCTTATATATCTCTTATATATCTCTTATATATCTCTTATCTCCTATATATCTCTTATATATCTCTTATATATCTCTTATATATCTCTTATATATCTCTTATATATCTCTTATGGCTTATATATCTCTTATGTATCTCTTATATATCTCTTATATATCTCTTATCTCTTATATATCTCTTATATATCTCTTATATATCTCTTATGTATCTCTTATGTATCTCTTATGTATCTCTTATATATCTCTTATATATCTCTTATATATCTCTTATATATCTCTTATATATCTCTTATATATCTCTTATCTCTTATATATCTCTTATAGATCTCTTATATATCTCTTATTTATCTCTTATATATCTCTTATCTCTTATATATCTCTTATCTCTTATATATCTCTTATATATCTCTTATATATCTCTTATATATCTCTTATGTATCTCTTATATATCTCTTATATATCTCTTATCTCTTATATATCTCTTATATATCTCTTATGTATCTCTTATATATCTCTTATGTATCTCTTATATATCTCTTATATATCTCTTATATATCTCCTATATCTCTTATATATCTCTTATATATAACTTATATATCTCTTATATATCTCTTATATATCTCCTATATCTCTTATATATCTCTATATCTCTTATATATCTCTTATGTATCTCTTATATATCTTTTTTATATCTCTTATATATCTCTTATATATCTCTTATATATCTCTTATGTATCTCTTATGTATCTCTTATATATCTCTTATATATCTCTTATATATCTCTTATATATCTCTTATGTATCTCTTATATATCTCTTATGTATCTCTTATGTATCTCTTATGTATCTCTTATGTATCTCTTATATATCTCTTATATATCTCTTATATATCTCTTATGTATCTCTTATGTATCTCTTATGTATCTCTTATGTATCTCTTATGTATCTCTTATGTATCTCCTATATCTCTCCTATATCTCTCCTATATCTCTTATATATCTCTTATATATCTCCTATATCTCTTATATATATCTTATATATCTCTTATATATCTCTTATCTCTTATATATCTCTTATAGATCTCTTATAGACCTCTTATAGATCTCTTATAGATCTCTTATAGATCTCTTATATATCTCTTATATATCTCTTATATATCTCTTATATATCTCTTATATATCTCTATATCTCTTATATATCTCTTATATATCTCTTATAGATCTCTTATATATCTCTTATATATCTCTTATATATCTCTTATATATCTCTTATATATCTCTTATATATCTCTTATATATCTCTATATCTCTTATATATCTCTTATCGCTTATATATCTCTTATATATCTCTTATATATCTCTTATATATCTCCTATATCTCTTATATATCTCTTATATATCTCTTATCTCTTATATATCTCTTATATATCTCTTATATATCTCTTATATATCTCTTATAAATCTCCTATATCTCTTATATATCTCTTATATATCTCTTATATATCTCTTATATATCTCCTATATCTCTTATATATCTCTTATATATCTCTTATTTATCTCTTATATATCTCTTATATATCTCTTATGTATCTTTTTTATATCTCTTATATATCTCTTATATATCTCTTATATATCTCTTATATATCTCTTATATATCTCTTATGTATCTCTTATATATCTCTTATATATCTCTTATGTATCTCTTATATATCTTTTTTGTATCTCTTATGTATCTCTTATATATCTCTTATGTATCTCTTATATATCTCTTATATATCTCTTATATATCTCCTATATCTCTTATATATCTCTTATATATCTCTTATATATCTCTTATGTATCTCTTATCTCTTATATATCTCTTATATATCTCTTATATATCTCTTATCTCTTATATATCTCTTATATATCTCTTATATATCTCTTATATATCTCTTATGTATCTCTTATATATCTCTTATGTATCTCTTATATATCTCTTATATATCTCCTATATCTCCTATATCTCTTATATATCTCTTATATATCTCTTATTTATCTCTTATATATCTCTTATATATCTCTTATGTATCTTTTTTATATCTCTTATATATCTCTTATATATCTCTTATATATCTCTTATATATCTCTTATATATCTCTTATATATCTCTTATGTATCTCTTATATATCTTTTTTGTATCTCTTATGTATCTCTTATATATCTCTTATGTATCTCTTATATATCTCTTATATATCTCTTATATATCTCCTATATCTCTTATATATCTCTTATATATCTCCTATATCTCTTATATATCTCTTATATATCTCTTATGTATCTCTTATATATCTCTTATGTATCTCTTATATATCTTTTTATATCTCTTATATATCTCTTATATATCTCTTATATATATCTTATATATCTCTTATATATCTCTTATATATCTCTTATATATCTCTTATGTATCTCTTATGTATCTCTTATATATCTTTTTTATATCTCTTATATATCTCTTATATATCTTATGTATCTCTTATGTATCTCTTATGTATCTCTTATATATCTCTTATGTATCTCTTATATATCTTTTTTATATCTCTTATATATCTCTTATATATCTCTTATATATCTCCTATATCTCTTAAATATCTCTTATATATCTCTTATATATCTCTTATATATCTCTTATATATCTCTTATATATCTCTTATCTCTTATATATCTCTTATATATCTCCTATATCTCTTATATATCTCTTATATATCTCTTATATATCTCTTATATATCTCTTATATATCTCTTATATATCTCTTATATATCTCCTATATCTCTTATATATTTCTTATATATCTCTTATATATCTCCTATATCTCTTATATATCTCTTATATATCTCTTATCTCTTATATATCTCTTATATAAGAGATATAGGAGATATATAAGAGATATATAAGAGATAAGAGATATAAAAGATATATATAAGAGATATAGGAGATATATAAGAGATATATAAGAAATATATAAGAGATAAGAGATATATAAGAGATATAGGAGATATATAAGAGATATATATCTCTTATATATCTCTTATATATCTCTTATATATCTCTTATATATCTCTTTTGTATCTCTTATATATCTCTTATATATCTCTTATATATCTCTTATATATCTCCTATATCTCTTATATATCTCTTATATATCTCTTATATATTTCTTATATATCTCCTATATCTCTTATATATCTCTTATATATCTCTTATTTATCTCTTATATATCTCTTATATATCTCTTATGTATCTTTTTTATATCTCTTATATATCTCTTACATATCTCTTATATATCTCTTATATATCTCTTATATATCTCTTATGTATCTCTTATATATCTTTTTTGTATCTCTTATGTATCTCTTATATATCTCTTATGTATCTCTTATATATCTCTTATATATCTCTTATATATCTCTTATATATCTCCTATATCTCTTATATATCTCTTATATATCTCTTATATATCTCTTATGTATCTCTTATCTCTTATATATCTCTTATATATCTCTTATATATCTCTTATCTCTTATATATCTCTTATATATCTCTTATATATCTCTTATATATCTCTTATATATCTCTTATGTATCTCTTATATATCTCTTATGTATCTCTTATATATCTCTTATATATCTCTTATATATCTCCTATATCTCTTATATATCTCTTATATATCTCTTATTTATCTCTTATATATCTCTTATATATCTCTTATGTATCTTTTTTATATCTCTTATATATCTCTTATATATCTCTTATATATCTCTTATATATCTCTTATATATCTCTTATGTATCTCTTATATATCTTTTTTGTATCTCTTATGTATCTCTTATGTATCTCTTATGTATCTCTTATATATCTCTTATATATCTCTTATATATCTCCTATATCTCTTATATATCTCTTATATATCTCTTATGTATCACTTATATATCTTTTTTATATCTCTTATATATCTCTTATATATCTCTTATATATCTCTTATGTATCTCTTATGTATCTTATATATCTCTTATATATCTCTTATATATCTCTTATATATCTCTTATGTATCTCTTATGTATCTCTTATATATCTTTTTTATATCTCTTATATATCTCTTATATATCTTATGTATCTCTTATGTATCTCTTATGTATCTCTTATATATCTCTTATGTATCTCTTATATATCTTTTTTATATCTCTTATATATCTCTTATATATCTCCTATATCTCTTATATATCTCTTATATATCTCTTATATATCTCTTATATATCTCTTATATATCTCTTATCTCTTATATATCTCTTATATATCTCCTATATCTCTTATATATCTCTTATATATCTCTTATATATCTCTTATATATCTCTTATATATCTCTTATATATCTCTTATATATCTCTTATCTCTTATATATTTCTTATATATCTCTTATATATCTCCTATATCTCTTATATATCTCTTATATATCTCTTATCTCTTATATATCTCTTATATATCTCTTATATATCTCTTATATATCTCTTATATATCTCCTATATCTCTTATATATCTCTTATATTTCCTATATCTCTTATATATCTCTTATATATCTCTATATCTCTTATATATCTCTTATATGTCTCTTATATATCTCTTATATATCTCTTATCTCTTATATATCTCTTATATATCTCTTATATATCTCTTATATATCTCTTATATATCTCTTATCTCTTATATATCTCTTATATATCTCCTATATATCTCTTATATATCTCTTATATATCTCTTATATATCTCTTATATATCTCTTATATATCTCCTATATATCTCTTATCTCCTATATATCTCTTATATATCTCTTATGTATCTCTTATATATCTCTTATATCTCTTATATATCTCTTATATATCTCTTATATATCTCTTATATATCTCTTATATATCTCTTATATATCTCTTATCTCTTATATATCTCCTATATCTCCTATATCTCTTATATATCTCTTATATATCTCTTATATATCTCTTATATATCTCTTATATATCTCTTATCTCTTATATATCTCTTATATATCTCCTATATCTCTTATATATCTCTTATATATCTCTATCTCTTATATATCTTATATATCTCCTATATATCTCCTATATATCTCTTATATATCTCCTATATATCTCTTATGTATATCTTATATATATCTCTTATATATCTCTTATGTATCTCTTATATATCTCTTATATATCTCTTATATATCTCTTATATATCTCTTATCGCTTATATATCTCTTATATATCTCTTATGTATCTCTTATGTATCTCTTATGTATCTCTTATGTATCTCTTATATATCTCTTATATATCTCTTATATATCTCTTATATATCTCTTATATATCTCTTATATATCTCTTATATATCTCTTATATATCTCTTATATATATATATATATATATATCTTATATATCTCTTATATATCTCTTATGTATCTCTTATGTATCTCTTATATATCTCTTATATATCTCTTATATATCTCTTATATATCTCTTATATATCTCTTATATATCTTTTTTATATCTCTTATATATCTCTTATATATCTCTCCTATATCTCTCCTATATCTCTCATATATCTCTCATATATCTCTTATATATCTCTTATATATCTCCTATATCTCTTATATATCTCTTATATATCTCTTATATATCTCTTATATATCTCTTATATATCTCTTATATATCTCTTATATATCTCTTATCTCCTATATATCTCTTATATATCTCTTATATATCTCTTATGTATCTCTTATATATCTTTTTTGTATCTCTTATGTATCTCTTATATATCTCTTATGTATCTCTTATATATCTCTTATATATCTCTTATATATCTCCTATATCTCTTATATATCTCTTATATATCTCTTATATATCTCCTATATCTCCTATATCTCTTATATATCTCTTATGTATCTCTTATATATCTTTTTTTATATCTCTTATATATCTCTTATATATCTCTTATATATCTCTTATGTATCTCTTATGTATCTCTTATGTATCTCTTATATATCTCTTATATATCTCTTATATATCTCTTATATATCTCTTATGTATCTCTTATGTATCTCTTATATATCTTTTTTATATCTCTTATATATCTCTTATATATCTCCTATATCTCTTATGTATCTCTTATGTATCTCTTATGTATCTCTTATGTATCTCTTATGTATCTCCTATATCTCTCCTATATCTCTCCTATATCTCTCCTATATCTCTCCTATATCTCTCATATATCTCTTATATATCTCTTATATATCTCTTATATATCTCTTATATATCTCTTATATATCTCTTATATATCTCTTATATATCTCTTATGTATCTCTTATGTATCTCTTATGTATCTCTTATATATCTCTTATATATCTCTTATGTATCTCTTATATATCTTTTTTATATCTCTTATATATCTCTTATATATCTCCTATATCTCTTATATATCTCTTATATATCTCTTATATATCTCTTATATATCTCTTATATATCTCTTATATATCTCTTATATATCTCTTATATATCTCCTATATATCTCTTATATATCTCTTATATATCTCTTATATATCTCTTATATATCTCTTATATATCTCTTATCTCTTATCTCTTATATATTTCTTATATATCTCTTATATATCTCTTATGTATCTCTTATATATCTTTTTTATATCTCTTATATATCTCTTATATATCTCCTATATCTCTTATATATCTCTTATATATCTCTTATATATCTCTTATATATCTCTTATATATCTCTTATATATATCTTATATATCTCTTATATATCTCCTATATATCTCTTATATATCTCTTATATATCTCTTATATATCTCTTATATATCTCTTATATATCTCTTATCTCTTATATATTTCTTATATATCTCTTATATATCTCCTATATCTCTTATATATCTCTTATATATCTCTTATCTCTTATATATCTCTTATATAAGAGATATAGGAGATATATAAGAGATATATAAGAGATATATAAGAGATAAGAGATATATAAGAGATATATAAGATATATAAGAGATATATAAGCGATATATAAGAGATATATAAGAGATATATAAGAGATATATAAGAGATATAGGAGATATATAAGAGATATATATCTCTTATATATCTCTTATATATCTCTTATATATCTCTATATCTCTTATATATCTCTTATATATCTCTTATATATCGCTTATATATCTCTTATCGCTTATATATCTCCTATATCTCTTATATATCTCTTATATATCTCTATCTCTTATATATCTTATATATCTCCTATATATCTCCTATATATCTCTTATATATCTCCTATATATCTCTTATGTATCTCTTATATATATCTCTTATATATCTCTTATGTATCTCTTATATATCTCTTATATATCTCTTATATCTTATATATCTCTTGTATATCTCTTATATATCTCCTATATCTCTTATATATCTCTTATATATCTCTTATATATCTCTTATATATCTCTATATATCTCTTATGTATCTCTTATATATATCTCTTATATATATCTTATATATCTCTATATCTCTTATATATCTCTTATATATCTCCTATATTTCTAATGTATCTCTTATATATCTCTTATATATCTCTTATATATCTCTTATATATCTCTTATATATCTCTTATCTCCTATATATCTCCTATATATCTCTTATATATCTCTTATATATCTCTTATATATCTCTTATATATCTCTTATATATCTCTTATGGCTTATATATCTTTTATGTATTACTTATATATCTCTTATATATCTCTTATCTCTTATATATCTCTTATATATCTCTTATATATCTCTTATCTCTTATATATCTCTTATATATCTCTTATATATCTCTTATCTCCTATATATCTCTTATATATCTCTTATGTATCTCTTATATATCTCTTATATATCTCTTATATATCTCTTATATATCTCTTATATATCTCTTATATATCTCTTATATATCTCTTATATATCTCTTATATATCTCTTATATATCTCTTATATCTCTTATATATCTCTTATATATCTCTTATATATCTCTTATCTCTTATATATCTCTTATAGATCTCTTATATATCTCTTATTTATCTCTTATATATCTCTTATCTCTTATATATCTCTTATCTCTTATATATCTCTTATATATCTCTTATATATCTCTTATATATCTCTTATGTATCTTTTATATATCTCTTATATATCTCTTATCTCTTATATATCTCTTATATATCTCTTATGTATCTCTTATATATCTCTTATGTATCTCTTATATATCTCTTATATATCTCTTATATATCTCTTATATATCTCCTATATCTCTTATATATCTCGTATATATCTCTTATATATCTCTTATATATCTCCTATATCTCTTATATATCTCTATATCTCTTATATATCTCTTATGTATCTCTTATATATCTTTTTTATATCTCTTATATATCTCTTATATATCTCTTATATATCTCTTATGTATCTCTTATATATCTCTTATATATCTCTTATGTATCTCTTATGTATCTCTTATATATCTCTTATATATCTCTTATATATCTCCTATATCTCTTATATATCTCTTATATATCTCTTATTTATCTCTTATATATCTCTTATATATCTCTTATGTATCTTTTTTATATCTCTTATATATCTCTTATATATCTCTTATATATCTCTTATATATCTCTTATATATCTCTTATATATCTCTTATGTATATCTTATATATCTTTTTTGTATCTCTTATGTATCTCTTATATATCTCTTATGTATCTCTTATATATCTCTTATATATCTCCTATATCTCTTATATATCTCTTATATATCTCTTATATATCTCCTATATCTCTTATATATCTCTTATATATCTCTTATATATCTCTTATCTCTTATATATCTCTTATATATCTCTTATATATCTCTTATATATCTCTTATATATCTCTTATGTATCTCTTATATATCTCTTATGTATCTCTTATATATCTCTTATATATCTCCTATATCTCTTATATATCTCTTATATATCTCTTATATATCTCCTATATCTCTTATATATCTCTTATATATCTCTTATATATCTCTTATCTCTTATATATCTCTTATATATCTCTTATATATCTCTTATATATCTCTTATATATCTCTTATGTATCTCTTATATATCTCTTATGTATCTCTTATATATCTCTTATATATCTCTTATATCTCTTATATATCTCTTATATATCTCTTATGTATCTCTTATATATCTCTTATATATCTCTTATGTATCTATTTTATATCTCTTATATATCTCTTATATATCTCTTATATATCTCTTATATATCTCTTATATATATCTTATATATCTCTTATATATCTCTTATGTATCTCTTATATATCTTTTTTGCATCTCTTATGTATCTCTTATATATCTCTTATGTATCTCTTATATATCTCTTATATATCTCTTATATATCTCCTATATCTCTTATATATCTCTTATATATCTCTTATATATCTCTTATGTATCTCTTATGTATCTCTTATGTATCTCTTATATATCTCTTATATATCTCTTATGTATCTCTTATATATCTTTTTTATATCTCTTATATATCTCTTATATATCTCTTATATATCTCTTATGTATCTCTTATGTATCTCTTATGTATCTCTTATATATCTCTTATATATCTCTTATATATCTCTTATATATCTCTTATGTATCTCTTATGTATCTCTTATATATCTTTTTTATATCTCTTATATATCTCTTATATATCTCCTATATCTCTTATGTATCTCTTATGTATCTCTTATGTATCTCTTATGTATCTCTTATGTATCTCTTATGTATCTCCTATATCTCTCCTATATCTCTCCTATATCTCTCCTATATCTCTCCTATATCTCTTATATATCTCTTATATATCTCTTATATATCTCTTATATATCTCTTATATATATCTTATGTATCTCTTATGTATCTCTTATATATCTCTTATGTATCTCTTATATATCTTTTTTATATCTCTTATATATCTCTTATATATCTCCTATATCTCTTATATATCTCTTATATATCTCTTATATATCTCTTATATATCTCTTATATATCTCTTATATATCTCTTATATATCTCTTATATATCTCCTATATATATCTTATATATCTCTTATATATCTCTTATATATCTCTTATATATCTCTTATATATCTCTTATATATCTCTTATATATTTCTTATATATCTCTTATATATCTCCTATATCTCTTATATATCTCTTATATATCTCTTATCTCTTATATATCTCTTATATAAGAGATATAGGAGATATATAAGAGATATATAAGAGATATATAAGAGATAAATATATAAGAGATATATAAGAGATATAGAGATATATAAGAGATATATAAGCGATATATAAGAGATATATAAGAGATATATAAGAGATATATAAGAGATATAGGAGATATATAAGAGATATATATCTCTTATATATCTCTTATATATCTCTTATATATCTCTATATCTCTTATATATCTCTTATATATCGCTTATATATCTCTTATCGCTTATATATCTCCTATATCTCTTATATATCTCTTATATATCTCTATCTCTTATATATCTTATATATCTCCTATATATCTCCTATATATCTCTTATATATCTCCTATATATCTCTTATGTATCTCTTATATATATCTCTTATATATCTCTTATGTATCTCTTATATATCTCTTATATATCTCTTATATCTTATATATCTCTTGTATATCTCTTATATATCTCCTATATCTCTTATATATCTCTTATATATCTCTTATATATCTCTTATATATCTCTATATATCTCTTATGTATCTCTTATATATATCTCTTATATATATCTTATATATCTCTATATCTCTTATATATCTCTTATATATCTCCTATATTTCTAATGTATCTCTTATATATCTCTTATATATCTCTTATATATCTCTTATATATCTCTTATATATCTCTTATATATCTCTTATATATCTCTTATATATCTCTTATATATCTCTTATCTCCTATATATCTCCTATATATCTCTTATATATCTCTTATATATCTCTTATATATCTCTTATATATCTCTTATGGCTTATATATCTCTTATATATCTCTTATATATCTCTTATATATCTCTTATATATCTCTTATATCTCTTATATATCTCTTATATATCTCTTATATATCTCTTATCTCTTATATATCTCTTATAGATCTCTTATATATCTCTTATTTATCTCTTATATATCTCTTATCTCTTATATATCTCTTATCTCTTATATATCTCTTATATATCTCTTATATATCTCTTATATATCTCTTATGTATCTCTTATATATCTCTTATATATCTCTTATCTCCTATATATTTGGCTACATCTGTCACTCAAAGTGGGTGTCTGTGTCTATAACGCTCTGTTCCTGGACTTTCCTCTTAATGTGTGATTGCCTTCATCTGTGCTGAACACCTTTCTGAGAAATTAACCTGTTTAAAACAGGTGATGGCAATCATACATTAAGGAGAAGTCTAGAAACAGAGCATTATGTCCCTCCTGGAGAGGGTCATGTTGGGAGGTATGTGACAGAGAACCATCCCAGTGAGCCCACAGACAGTGCCAGACACCCACTGCCTTCCCATGTTGCCCAGCACTGCTACTCCACAGCCACCAGGTGAGCGCCCCCCTCCCGCGATTTGCGGCAAAACCTTCCCCCCCCACGCCCCCCCTCCCGCGATTTGCGGCAAAAATACCCGCTCCCCCGCGACCCCCCCTACCGCGATTCGCAGCAAAAACACCCCCGCGACCCCCCCTCCCGCGATTCGCTGCAAAAAGAACCCTCCACGACCCCTCCCGCAATTCGCGGCATAACCACCACCCCGCGACCCCCCCTCCCGCGAATCGCTGTAAACCCTCCCCCCTGACCCCCCCCCCCGATTCGCGGAAAAAACACCCCCCGCGACCTCCCTCCCGCGATTCGCGGCAAAAAGGACCCCCCCGCAACCCCCCCTTGCACGATTGGCGGCACCCCCCTGCGACCCCCTCCCGCGATTCGCGGCACCCCCCCCCCCGCAATTCGCAGCAGCCCCAGGATTAAATGGCACATGCAAAACACTGACATGGCTATGGTCGACAATGAAAAAGGTTGACATGAGTTTTTGAAGATTTATTTTTAATTTTTTCATATTCATTGTCATGTGTCGACATGGACACCAATGAAGAGGCACACTTATGTCAACATTTACATGTGTTGACCTTTCTGTGTTGATTTTTTCTTGTGGCGATTCGCGTCACACCCCCCGCAACCCCCCCTCCCGCGATTCGCGCCACCCCCCGTGACCCCCCACCTCCTGCAATTCGTGGCAACCCCCCACCGGAACCCCTGTGAACCCCGCCCTCCCGCGATTCGCGGCACCCACCCCCGCGACCCCCCCTCCCGCAATTCGCGGCACCCCCCCCCCGTGATTCGCGGCAGCTCCAGAATTAAATTGCACATGGAAAACACTGACATGGCTATGGTCGACAATGAAAAAGGTTGACATGAGTTTTTGAAGTTTTTTTGTCATTTTTTGAATATTTTCATATTCATTCTCATGTGTCGACATGGACACCAATGAAGTGCCACACTTATGTCAACATTTACATGTGTTGACCTTTCTGTGTTGATTTTTTTCTTGTGGCGATTCGCGTCACACCCCCCGCAACCCCCCCTCCGGCGATTCGCGGCACCCCCCCGCGACCCCCCCCTCCCGCAATTCGCGGCAACCCCCCACCGGAACCCCCATGAACCCCGCTCTCCCGCGATTCGCGGCACCCACCCCCCGCAACCCCCCCCCCTCCCGCAAATCGCGGCACCCCCCGCGATTCACGGCAGCCCCAGGATTAAATGGCACATGCAAAACACTGGCACGGCTATGGTCGACAATGAAAAAGGTTGACATGAGTTTTTGAAGATTTATTTCATTTTTTGAATGTTTTCATATTCATTGTCATGTGTCAACATGGACACCAATGAAGTGGCACAGTTATGTCAACATTTACATGTGTTGACCTTTCTGTGTTGAGTTTTTCTTGTGGCGATTCGCGTCACACCCCCCGCAAACCCCCCTCCCGCGATTCGCGGCACCCCCCGTGACCCCCCACCTCCCGCAATTCGCGGCAACCCCCCACCGGAACCCCTGTGAACCCCGCCCTCCCGCGATTCGCGGCACCCAACCCCGCGACCCCCCCCTCCCGCAATTCGCGGCACCCCCCGTGATTCGCGGCAGCTCCAGAATTAAATTGCACATGGAAAACACTGACATGGTTATGGTCGACAATGAAAAAGGTTGACATGAGTTTTTGAAGTTTTTTTTCATTTTTTGAATGTTTTCATATTCATTCTTATGTGTCGACATGGACACCAATGAAGTGCCACACTTATGTCAACATTTACATGTGTTGACCTTTCTGTGTTGATTTTTTCTTGTGGCGATTCGCGTCACACCCCCCCATCTTATCTTATATATCTTATATATCTCTTATATATCTCTTATATATCTCTTATATATCTCTTATGTATCTCTTATGTATCTCTTATATATCTCTTATATATCTCTTATATATCTCTTATATATCTCTTATGTATCTCTTATGTATCTCTTATGTATCTCTTATATATCTCTTTTATATCTCTTATATATCTCTTATATATCTCTTATATATCTCTTATGTATCTCTTATATATCTTTTTTATATCTCTTATATATCTCTTATATATCTCTTATATATCTCTTATATATCTCTTATGTATCTCTTATGTATCTCTTATGTATCTCTTATGTATCTCTTATGTATCTCCTATATCTCTCCTATATCTCTCCTATATCTCTTATATATCTCTTATATATCTCTTATATATCTCTTATATATCTCTTATCTCTTATATATCTCTTATAGATCTCTTATATATCTCTTATCTCTTATATATCTCTTATCTCTTATATATCTCTTATCTCTTATATATCTCTTATATATCTCTTATCTCTTATATATCTCTTATGTATCTCTTATATATCTCTTATATATCTCTTATATCTCTTATATATCTCTTATATATCTCTTATATATCTCTTATATATCTCCTATATCTCTTATATATCTCTTATATATCTCTTATGTATCTCTTATGTATCTCTTATATATCTCTTATGTATCTCTTATGTATCTCTTATGTATCTCTGATATATCTTTTTTATATCTCTTATATATCTCTTATATATCTCTTATGTATCTCTTATGTATCTCTTATATATCTCTTATATATCTCTTATATATCTCTTATATATCTCTTATATATCTCTTATATATCTCTTATATATCTCTTATGTATCTCTTATATATCTTTTTTGTATCTCTTATGTATCTCTTATATATCTCTTATGTATCTCTTATATATCTCTTATCTCTTATATATCTCTTATATATCTCTTATATATCTCTTATATATCTCTTATATATCTCTTATCTCTTATATATCTCTTATATATCTCTTATATATCTCTTATATATCTCTTATCTCCTATATATCTCTTATATATCTATGTATCTCTTATATATCTCTTATATATCTCTTATATATCTCTTATATATCTCTTATATATCTCTTATATATCTCTTATATATCTCTTATATCTCTTATATATCTCTTATATATCTCTTCTATATCTCTTATCTCTTATATATCTCTTATATATCTCTTATAGATCTCTTATATATCTCTTATCTCTTATATATCTCTTATCTCTTATATATCTCTTATCTCTTATATATCTCTTATATATCTCTTATATATCTCTTATGTATCTCTTATATATCTCTTATGTATCTCTTATATATCTCTTATATATCTCTTATGTATCTCTTATATATCTCTTATATATCTCTTATATATCTCTTATATATCTCTTATGTATCTCTTATGTATCTCTTATATATCTCTTATATATCTCTTATATATCTCTTATATATCTCTTATATATCTCTTATGTATCTCTTATATATCTTTTTTATATCTCTTATATATCTCTTATATATCTCTTATATATCTCTTATGTATCTCTTATGTATCTCTTATGTATCTCTTATATATCTCTTATATATCTCTTATATATCTCTTATATATCTCTTATGTATCTCTTATATATCTTTTTTATATCTCTTATATATCTCTTATATATCTCTTATATATCTCTTATATATCCCTTATGTATCTCTTATGTATCTCTTATGTATCTCTTATGTATCTCTTATGTATCTCTTATGTATCTCCTATATCTCTCCTATATCTCTTATATATCTCTTATATATCTCTTATATATCTCTTATATATCTCTTATCTCTTATATATCTCTTATATATCTCTTATTTATCTCTTATATATCTCTTATCTCTTATATATCTCTTATCTCTTATATATCTCTTATATATCTCTTATGTATCTCTTATATATCTCTTATGTATCTCTTATATATCTCTTATATATCTCTTATATCTCTTATATATCTCTTATATATCTCTTATATATCTCTTATATATCTCCTATATCTCTTATATATCTCTTATATATCTCTTATGTATCTCTTATATATCTCTTATGTATCTCTTATGTATCTCTTATATATCTCTTATATATCTCTTATGTATCTCTTATATATCTTTTTTATATCTCTTATATATCTCTTATATATCTCTTATGTATCTCTTATGTATCTCTTATATATCTCTTATATATCTCTTATATATCTCTTATATATCTCTTATATATCTCTTATATATCTCTTATATATCTCTTATGTATCTCTTATATATCTTTTTTATATCTCTTATATATCTCTTATATATCTCTTATATATCTCTTATGTATCTCTTATGTATCTCTTATATATCTCTTATGTATCTCTTATATATCTCTTATGTATCTCTTATGTATCTCTTATGTATCTCTTATATATCTTTTTTATATCTCTTATATATCTCTTATATATCTCTTATATATCTCTTATGTATCTCTTATGTATCTCTTATATATCTCTTATATATCTCTTATATATCTCTTATATATCTCTTATATATCTCTTATGTATCTCTTATATATCTCTTATATATCTCTTATATATCTCTTATATATCTCTTATATATCTCTTATGTATCTCTTATGTATCTCTTATATATCTCTTATATATCTCTTATATATCTCTTATATATCTCTTATATATCTCTTATGTATCTCTTATATATCTTTTTTATATCTCTTATATATCTCTTATATATCTCTTATATATCTCTTATGTATCTCTTATGTATCTCTAATATATCTCTTATATATCTCTTATATATCTCTTATATATCTCTTATATATCTCTTATGTATCTCTTATGTATCTCTTATATATCTCTTATATATCTCCTATATCTCTTATATATCTCTTATATATCTCTTATCTCTTATATATCTCTTATCTCTTATAGATCTCTTATAGATCTCTTATAGATCTCTTATAGATCTCTTATAGATCTCTTATAGATCTCTTATAGATCTCTTATATATCTCTTATATATCTCTTATATATCTCTATATCTCTTATATATCTCTTATCGCTTATATATCTCTTATATATCTCTTATATATCTCTTATATATCTCTATATCTCTTATATATCTCTTATCGCTTATATATCTCTTATATATCTCTTATATATCTCTTATATCTCTTATATATCTCTTATATATCTCTTATCTCTTATATATCTCTTATATATCTCTTATATATCTCTTATATATCTCTTATGTATCTCTTATGTATCTCTTATGTATCTCTTATATATCTCTTATATATCTCTTATATATCTCCTATATCTCTTATATATCTCTTATATATCTCTTATTTATCTCTTATATATCTCTTATATATCTCTTATGTATCTTTTTTATATCTCTTATATATCTCTTATATATCTCTTATATATCTCTTATATATCTCTTATATATCTCTTATGTATCTCTTATATATCTTTTTTGTATCTCTTATGTATCTCTTATATATCTCTTATGTATCTCTTATATATCTCTTATATATCTCTTATATATCTCTTATATATCTCTTATATATCTCTTATATATCTCCTATATCTCTTATATATCTCCTATATCTCTTATATATCTCTTATATATCTCTTATATATCTCTTATGTATCTCTTATATATATTTTTTATATCTCTTATATATCTCTTATATATCTCTTATATATCTCTTATGTATCTCTTATGTATCTCTAATATATCTCGTATATATCTCTTATATAAGAGATATATAAGAGATATATAAGAGATATATACGAGATATATTAGAGATACATAAGAGATACATAAGAGATACATAAGAGATATATAAGAGATATATAAGAGATATATAAGAGATATAAAAAATATATATAAGAGATACATAAGAGATATATAAGAGATATATAAGAGATATATAAGAGATATATATCTCTTATATATCTCTTATGTATCTCTTATGTATCTCTTATATATCTCTTATATATCTCCTATATCTCTTATATCTCTTATATATCTCTTATATATCTCTTATCTCTTATATATCTCTTATCTCTTATAGATCTCTTATAGATCTCTTATAGATCTCTTATAGATCTCTTATATATCTCTTATATATCTCTTATATATCTCTTATATATCTCTTATATATCTCTTATATATCTCTTATATATCTCTATATCTCTTATATATCTCTTATCGCTTATATATCTCTTATATATCTCTTATATATCTCTTATATATCTCTATATCTCTTATATATCTCTTATCGCTTATATATCTCTTATATATCTCTTATATATCTGTTATATCTCTTATATATCTCTTATATATCTCTTATCTCTTATATATCTCTTATATATCTCTTATATATCTCTTATATATCTCTTATGTATCTCTTATGTATCTCTTATATATCTCTTATATATCTCCTATATCTCTTATATATCTCTTATTTATCTCTTATATATCTCTTATATATCTCTTATGTATCTTTTTTATATCTCTTATATATCTCTTATATATCTCTTATATATCTCTTATATATCTCTTATATATCTCTTATATATCTCTTATATATCTCTTATGTATCTCTTATGTATCTCTTATATATCTTTTTTGTATCTCTTATGTATCTCTTATATATCTCTTATGTATCTCTTATATATCTCTTATATATCTCTTATGTATCTCTTATGTATCTCTTATATATCTTTTTTATATCTCTTATATATCTCTTATATATCTCCTATATCTCTTATGTATCTCTTATGTATCTCTTATGTATCTCTTATGTATCTCTTATGTATCTCTTATGTATCTCTTATGTATCTCCTATATCTCTCCTATATCTCTCCTATATCTCTCCTATATCTCTCCTATATCTCTCCTATATCTCTCATATATCTCTTATATATCTCTTATATATCTCTTATATATCTCTTATATATCTCTTATGTATCTCTTATGTATCTCTTATATATCTCTTATGTATCTCTTATATATCTTTTTTATATCTCTTATATATCTCTTATATATCTCCTATATCTCTTATATATCTCTTATATATCTCTTATATATCTCTTATATATCTCTTATATATCTCTTATATATCTCTTATATATCTCTTATATATCTCTTATATATCTCTTATATATCTCCTATATATCTCTTATATATCTCTTATATATCTCTTATATATCTCTTATATATCTCTTATCTCTTATATATTTCTTATATATCTCTTATATATCTCTTATATATCTCTTATGTATCTCTTATATATCTTTTTTATATCTTTTTTGTATCTCTTATATATCTCTTATATATCTCCTATATCTCTTATATATCTCTTATATATCTCTTATATATCTCTTATATATATCTTATATATCTCTTATATATATCTTATATATCTCTTATATATCTCCTATATATCTCTTATATATCTCTTATATATCTCTTATATATCTCTTATATATCTCTTATCTCTTATATATTTCTTATATATCTCTTATATGTCTCCTATATCTCTTATATATCTCTTATATATCTCTTATCTCTTATATATCTCTTATATAAGAGATATAGGAGATATATAAGAGATATATAAGAGATATATAAGAGATATATAAGAGATATATAAGAGATATAGAGATATATAAGAGATATATAAGCGATATATAAGAGATATATAAGAGATATATAAGAGATATATAAGAGATATATAAGAGATATATAAGAGATATAGGAGATATATAAGAGATATATATCTCTTATATATCTCTTATATATCTCTTATATATCTCTTATATATCTCTATATCTCTTATATATCTCTTATATATCGCTTATATATCTCTTATCGCTTATATATCTCCTATATCTCTTATATATCTCTTATATATCTCTATCTCTTATATATCTTATATATCTCCTATATATCTCCTATATATCTCTTATATATCTCCTATATATCTCTTATGTATCTCTTATATATATATCTCTTATATATCTCTTATGTATCTCTTATATATCTCTTATATATCTCTTATATCTTATATATCTCTTGTATATCTCTTATATATCTCCTATATCTCTTATATATCTCTTATATATCTCTTATATATCTCTTATATATCTCTATATATCTCTTATGTATCTCTTATATATATCTCTTATATATATCTTATATATCTCTATATCTCTTATATATCTCTTATATATCTCCTATATTTCTAATGTATCTCTTATATATCTCTTATATATCTCTTATATATCTCTTATATATCTCTTATATATCTCTTATCTCCTATATATCTCCTATATATCTCTTATATATCTCTTATATATCTCTTATATATCTCTTATATATCTCTTATGGCTTATATATCTCTTATGTATCTCTTATATATCTCTTATATATCTCTTATCTCTTATATATCTCTTATATATCTCTTATATATCTCTTATCTCTTATATATCTCTTATATATCTCTTATATATCTCTTATATATCTCTTATCTCCTATATATCTCTTATATATCTCTTATGTATCTCTTATATATCTCTTATATATCTCTTATATATCTCTTATATATCTCTTATATATCTCTTATATCTCTTATATATCTCTTATATATCTCTTATATATCTCTTATCTCTTATATATCTCTTATAGATCTCTTATATATCTCTTATTTATCTCTTATATATCTCTTATCTCTTATATATCTCTTATCTCTTATATATCTCTTATATATCTCTTATATATCTCTTATATATCTCTTATGTATCTCTTATATATCTCTTATATATCTCTTATCTCTTATATATCTCTTATATATCTCTTATGTATCTCTTATATATCTCTTATGTATCTCTTATATATCTCTTATATATCTCTTATATATCTCCTATATCTCTTATATATCTCTTATATATCTCTTATATATCTCTTATATATCTCTTATATATCTCTTATATATCTCCTATATCTCTTATATATCTCTATATCTCTTATATATCTCTTATGTATCTCTTATATATCTTTTTTATATCTCTTATATATCTCTTATATATCTCTTATATATCTCTTATGTATCTCTTATGTATCTCTTATATATCTCTTATATATCTCTTATATATCTCTTATATATCTCTTATATATCTCTTATATATCTCTTATATATATATATATCTTATATATCTCTTATATATCTCTTATATATCTCTTATATATCTCTATATCTCTTATATATCTCTTATATATCGCTTATATATCTCTTATCGCTTATATATCTCCTATATCTCTTATATATCTCTTATATATCTCTATCTCTTATATATCTTATATATCTCCAATATATCTCCTATATATCTCTTATATATCTCCTATATATCTCTTATGTATCTCTTATATATATCTCTTATATATCTCTTATGTATCTCTTATATATCTCTTATATATCTCTTATATCTTATATATCTCTTGTATATCTCTTATATATCTCCTATATCTCTTATATATCTCTTATATATCTCTTATATATCTCTTATATATCTCTATATATCTCTTATGTATCTCTTATATATATCTCTT
Organism: Crinia signifera; assembly: GCF_055691185.1. Lineage (NCBI taxonomy): Eukaryota > Metazoa > Chordata > Amphibia > Anura > Myobatrachidae > Crinia > Crinia signifera. The sequence continues at coordinate 32,595,042 of NC_139228.1, read as the reverse complement.
ATATATATCTTATATATCTCTATATCTCTTATATATCTCTTATATATCTCTTATATATCTCCTATATTTCTAATGTATCTCTTATATATCTCTTATATATCTCTTATATATCTCTTATATATCTCTTATATATCTCTTATATATCTCTTATCTCCTATATATCTCTTATATATCTCTTATATATCTCTTATATATCTCTTATATATCTCTTATGGCTTATATATCTCTTATGTATCTCTTATATATCTCTTATATATCTCTTATCTCTTATATATCTCTTATATATCTCTTATATATCTCTTATGTATCTCTTATGTATCTCTTATGTATCTCTTATATATCTCTTATATATCTCTTATATATCTCTTATATATCTCTTATATATCTCTTATCTCTTATATATCTCTTATGTATCTCTTATGTATCTCTTATATATCTCTTATATATCTCTTATATATCTCTTATATATCTCTTATATATCTCTTATCTCTTATATATCTCTTATAGATCTCTTATATATCTCTTATTTATCTCTTATATATCTCTTATCTCTTATATATCTCTTATCTCTTATATATCTCTTATATATCTCTTATATATCTCTTATATATCTCTTATATATCTCTTATATATCTCTTATATATCTCTTATGTATCTCTTATGTATCTCTTATATATCTTTTTATATCTCTTATATATCTCTTATATATCTTATGTATCTCTTATGTATCTCTTATGTATCTCTTATATATCTCTTATGTATCTCTTATATATCTTTTTTATATCTCTTATATATCTCTTATATATCTCCTATATCTCTTATATATCTCTTATATATCTCTTATATATCTCTTATATATCTCTTATATATCTCTTATATATCTCTTATATATCTCTTATCTCTTATATATCTCTTATATATATCCTATATCTCTTATATATCTCTTATATATCTCTTATATATCTCTTATATATCTCTTATATATCTCTTATCTCTTATATATTTCTTATATATCTCTTATATATCTCCTATATCTCTTATATATCTCTTATATATCTCTTATCTCTTATATATCTCTTATATAAGAGATATAGGAGATATATAAGAGATATATAAGAGATAAGAGATATAAAAGATATATATAAGAGATATAGGAGATATATAAGAGATATATAAGAAATATATAAGAGATAAGAGATATATAAGAGATATAGGAGATATATAAGAGATATATATCTCTTATATATCTCTTATATATCTCTTATATATCTCTTATATATCTCTATATCTCTTATATATCTCTTTTGTATCTCTTATATATCTCTTATATATCTCTTATATATCTCTTATATATCTCCAATATCTCTTATATATCTCTTATATATCTCTTATATATTTCTTATATATCTCCTATATCTCTTATATATCTCTTATTTATCTCTTATATATCTCTTATATATCTCTTATGTATCTTTTTTATATCTCTTATATATCTCTTATATATCTCTTATATATCTCTTATATATCTCTTATATATCTCTTATGTATCTCTTATATATCTTTTTTGTATCTCTTATGTATCTCTTATATATCTCTTATGTATCTCTTATATATCTCTTATATATCTCTTATATATCTCTTATATCTCTTATATATCTCTTATATATCTCTTATATATCTCTTATGTATCTCTTATCTCTTATATATCTCTTATCTCTTATATATCTCTTATATATCTCTTATGTATCTCTTATATATCTCTTATGTATCTCTTATATATCTCTTATATATCTCTTATATATCTCCTATATCTCTTATATATCTCTTATATATCTCTTATTTATCTCTTATATATCTCTTATATATCTCTTATGTATCTTTTTTATATCTCTTATATATCTCTTATATATCTCTTATATATCTCTTATATATCTCTTATATATATCTTATATATCTCTTATGTATCTCTTATATATCTTTTTTGTATCTCTTATGTATCTCTTATATATCTCTTATGTATCTCTTATATATCTCTTATATATCTCTTATATATCTCCTATATCTCTTATATATCTCTTATATATCTCTTATATATCTCCTATATCTCCTATATCTCTTATATATCTCTTATGTATCTCTTATATATCTTTTTTTATATCTCTTATATATCTCTTATATATCTCTTATATATCTCTTATGTATCTCTTATGTATCTCTTATGTATCTCTTATATATCTCTTATATATCTCTTATATATCTCTTATATATCTCTTATGTATCTCTTATGTATCTCTTATATATCTTTTTTATATCTCTTATATATCTCTTATATATCTTATGTATCTCTTATGTATCTCTTATGTATCTCTTATATATCTCTTATGTATCTCTTATATATCTTTTTTATATCTCTTATATATCTCTTATATATCTCCTATATATCTTATATATCTCTTATATATCTCTTATATATCTCTTATATATCTCTTATATATCTCTTATATATCTCTTATATATCTCTTATCTCTTATATATCTCTTATATATCTCCTATATCTCTTATATATCTCTTATCTCTTATTTATCTCTTATATATCTCTTATATATCTCTTATGTATCTTTTTTATATCTCTTATATATCTCTTATATATCTCTTATATATCTCTTATATATCTCTTATATATCTCTTATATATCTCTTATGTATCTCTTATATATCTCTTATATATCTCTTATGTATCTCTTATATATCTTTTTTGTATCTCTTATGTATCTCTTATATATCTCTTATGTATCTCTTATATATCTCTTATATATCTCTTATATATCTCCTATATCTCTTATATATCTCTTATATATCTCTTATATATTTCCTATATCTCTTATATATCTTTTATATATCTCTTATGTATCTCTTATATATCTTTTTTATATCTCTTATATATCTCTTATATATCTCTTATATATCTCTTATATATCTCTTATATATCTCTTATATATCTCTTATATATCTCTTATCTCCTATATATCTCTTATATATCTCTTATATATCTCTTATATATCTCTTATGGCTTATATATCTCTTATGTATCTCTTATATATCTCTTATCTCTTATATATCTCTTATATATCTCTTATATATCTCTTATGTATCTCTTATGTATCTCTTATATATCTCTTATATATCTCTTATATATCTCTTATATATCTCTTATATATCTCTTATCTCTTATATATCTCTTATGTATCTCTTATGTATCTCTTATATATCTCTTATATATCTCTTATATATCTCTTATATATCTCTTATATATCTCTTATCTCTTATATATCTCTTATAGATCTCTTATATATCTCCAATATCTCTTATATATCTCTTATAGATCTCTTATATATTTCTTATATATCTCCTATATCTCTTATATATCTCTTATGTATCTCTTATATATCTCTTATATATCTCTTATCTCTTATATATCTCTTATTTATCTCTTATATATCTCTTATCTCTTATATATCTCTTATCTCTTATATATCTCTTATATATCTCTTATATATCTCTTATATATCTCTTATGTATCTCTTATATATCTCTTATATATCTCTTATCTCTTATATATCTCTTATATATCTCTTATGTATCTCTTATATATCTCTTATGTATCTCTTATATATCTCTTATATATCTCTTATATATCTCCTATATCTCTTATATATCTCTTATATATAACTTATATATCTCTTATATATCTCTTATATATCTCCTATATCTCTTATATATCTCTTATGTATCTCTTATATATCTTTTTTATATCTCTTATATATCTCTTATATATCTCTTATATATCTCTTATGTATCTCTTATGTATCTCTTATATATCTCTTATATATCTCTTATATATCTCTTATATATCTCTTATATATCTCTTATGTATCTCTTATGTATCTCTTATGTATCTCTTATGTATCTCTTATATATCTCTTATATATCTCTTATATATCTCTTATATATCTCTTATGTATCTCTTATGTATCTCTTATGTATCTCTTATATATCTCTTATATATCTCTTATATATCTCTTATATATCTCTTATGTATCTCTTATGTATCTCTTATGTATCTCTTATGTATCTCTTATGTATCTCCTATATCTCTCCTATATCTTTCCTATATCTCTCATATATCTCTTATATATCTCTTATATATCTCCTATATCTCTTATATATCTCTTATATATCTCTTATATATCTCTTATCTCTTATATATCTCTTATAGATCTCTTATAGATCTCTTATAGATCTCTTATATATCTCTTATATATCTCTTATATATCTCTTATATATCTCTTATATATCTCTTATGTATCTCTTATATATCTCTTATATATCTCTATATCTCTTATATATCTCTTATAGATCTCTTATAGATCTCTTATAGATCTCTTATAGATCTCTTATATATCTCTTATATATCTCTTATATATCTCTTATATATCTCTTATATATCTCTATATCTCTTATATATCTCTTATCGCTTATATATCTCTTATATATCTCTTATATATCTCCTATATCTCTTATATATCTCTTATATATCTCTTATCTCTTATATATCTCTTATATATCTCTTATATATCTCTTATATATCTCTTATATATCTCTTATATATCTCCTATATTTCTTATATATCTCTTATATATCTCTTATATATCTCCTATATCTCTTATATATCTCTTATATATCTCTTATTTATCTCTTATATATCTCTTATATATCTCTTATGTATCTTTTTTATATCTCTTATATATCTCTTATATATCTCTTATATATCTCTTATATATCTCTTATATATCTCTTATGTATCTCTTATATATCTTTTTTGTATCTCTTATGTATCTCTTATATATCTCTTATGTATCTCTTATATATCTCTTATATATCTCTTATATATCTCCTATATCTCTTATATATCTCTTATATATCTCTTATATATCTCTTATGTATCTCTTATCTCTTATATATCTCTTATATATCTCTTATATATCTCTTATCTCTTATATATCTCTTATATATCTCTTATGTATCTCTTATATATCTCTTATGTATCTCTTATATATCTCTTATGTATCTCTTATATATCTCTTATATATCTCCTATATCTCCTATATCTCTTATATATCTCTTATATATCTCTTATTTATCTCTTATATATCTCTTATATATCTCTTATGTATCTTTTTTATATCTCTTATATATCTCTTATATATCTCTTATATATCTCTTATATATCTCTTATATATCTCTTATGTATCTCTTATGTATCTCTTATATATCTCCTATATCTCTTATATATCTCTTATATATCTCTTATGTATCTCTTATATATCTTTTTTATATCTCTTATATATCTCTTATATATCTCTTATATATCTCTTATATATCTCTTATATATCTCTTATGTATCTCTTATGTATCTCTTATATATCTTTTTTATATCTCTTATATATCTCTTATATATCTTATGTATCTCTTATGTATCTCTTATGTATCTCTTATATATCTCTTATGTATCTCTTATATATCTTTTTTATATCTCTTATATATCTCTTATATATCTCTTATATATCTCCTATATCTCTTATATATCTCTTATATATCTCTTATATATCTCTTATATATCTCTTATATATCTCTTATATATCTCTTATCTCCTATATATCTCTTATATATCTCTTATATATCTCTTATGGCTTATATATCTCTTATGTATCTCTTATATATCTCTTATATATCTCTTATCTCTTATATATCTCTTATATATCTCTTATATATCTCTTATCTCTTATATATCTCTTATATATCTCTTATATATCTCTTATCTCCTATATATCTCTTATATATCTCTTATGTATCTCTTATATATCTCTTATATATCTCTTATATATCTCTTATATATCTCTTATATATCTCTTATATATCTCTTATATATCTCTTATATCTCTTATATATCTCTTATATATCTCTTATATATCTCTTATCTCTTATATATCTCTTATCTCTTATATATCTCTTATATATCTCTTATATATCTCTTATATATCTCTTATATATCTCTTATATATCTCTTATCTCTTATATATCTCTTATATATCTCTTATGTATCTCTTATATATCTCTTATGTATCTCTTATATATCTCTTATATATCTCTTATATATCTCCTATATCTCTTATATATCTCTTATATATCTCTTATATATCTCTTATATATCTCTTATATATCTCTTATATATCTCCTATATCTCTTATATATCTCTATATCTCTTATATATCTCTTATGTATCTCTTATATATCTTTTTTATATCTCTTATATATCTCTATATCTCTTATATATCTCTTATGTATCTCTTATATATCTTTTTTATATCTCTTATATATCTCTTATGTATCTCTTATGTATCTCTTATATATCTCTTATATATCTCTTATATATCTCTTATATATCTCTTATATATCTCTTATATATCTCTTATATATCTCTTATATATATATCTCTTATATATCTCTTATATATCTCTTATATATCTCTTATATATCTCTATATCTCTTATATATCTCTTATATATCGCTTATATATCTCTTATCGCTTATATATCTCCTATATCTCTTATATATCTCTTATATATCTCTATCTCTTATATATCTTATATATCTCCTATATATCTCCTATATATCTCTTATATATCTCCTATATATCTCTTATGTATCTCTTATATATATCTCTTATATATCTCTTATGTATCTCTTATATATCTCTTATATATCTCTTATATCTTATATATCTCTTGTATATCTCTTATATATCTCCTATATCTCTTATATATCTCTTATATATCTCTTATATATCTCTTATATATCTCTATATATCTCTTATGTATCTCTTATATATATCTCTTATATATATCTTATATATCTCTATATCTCTTATATATCTCTTATATATCTCTTATATATCTCCTATATCTCTTATATATCTCTTATATATCTCTTATATATCTCTTATATATCTCTTATATATCTCTTATATATCTCTTATATATCTCTTATCTCCTATATATCTCTTATATATCTCTTATATATCTCTTATATATCTCTTATATATCTCTTATATATCTCTTATGGCTTATATATCTCTTATGTATCTCTTATATATCTCTTATATATCTCTTATCTCTTATATATCTCTTATATATCTCTTATATATCTCTTATGTATCTCTTATGTATCTCTTATGTATCTCTTATATATCTCTTATATATCTCTTATATATCTCTTATATATCTCTTATATATCTCTTATATATCTCTTATCTCTTATATATCTCTTATAGATCTCTTATATATCTCTTATTTATCTCTTATATATCTCTTATCTCTTATATATCTCTTATCTCTTATATATCTCTTATATATCTCTTATATATCTCTTATATATCTCTTATGTATCTCTTATATATCTCTTATATATCTCTTATCTCTTATATATCTCTTATATATCTCTTATGTATCTCTTATATATCTCTTATGTATCTCTTATATATCTCTTATATATCTCTTATATATCTCCTATATCTCTTATATATCTCTTATATATAACTTATATATCTCTTATATATCTCTTATATATCTCCTATATCTCTTATATATCTCTATATCTCTTATATATCTCTTATGTATCTCTTATATATCTTTTTTATATCTCTTATATATCTCTTATATATCTCTTATATATCTCTTATGTATCTCTTATGTATCTCTTATATATCTCTTATATATCTCTTATATATCTCTTATATATCTCTTATGTATCTCTTATATATCTCTTATGTATCTCTTATGTATCTCTTATGTATCTCTTATGTATCTCTTATATATCTCTTATATATCTCTTATATATCTCTTATGTATCTCTTATGTATCTCTTATGTATCTCTTATGTATCTCTTATGTATCTCTTATGTATCTCCTATATCTCTCCTATATCTCTCCTATATCTCTTATATATCTCTTATATATCTCCTATATCTCTTATATATATCTTATATATCTCTTATATATCTCTTATCTCTTATATATCTCTTATAGATCTCTTATAGACCTCTTATAGATCTCTTATAGATCTCTTATAGATCTCTTATATATCTCTTATATATCTCTTATATATCTCTTATATATCTCTATATCTCTTATATATCTCTTATATATCTCTTATAGATCTCTTATATATCTCTTATATATCTCTTATATATCTCTTATATATCTCTTATATATCTCTTATATATCTCTATATCTCTTATATATCTCTTATCGCTTATATATCTCTTATATATCTCTTATATATCTCTTATATATCTCCTATATCTCTTATATATCTCTTATATATCTCTTATCTCTTATATATCTCTTATATATCTCTTATATATCTCTTATATATCTCTTATAAATCTCCTATATCTCTTATATATCTCTTATATATCTCTTATATATCTCTTATATATCTCCTATATCTCTTATATATCTCTTATATATCTCTTATTTATCTCTTATATATCTCTTATATATCTCTTATGTATCTTTTTTATATCTCTTATATATCTCTTATATATCTCTTATATATCTCTTATATATCTCTTATATATCTCTTATGTATCTCTTATATATCTCTTATATATCTCTTATGTATCTCTTATATATCTTTTTTGTATCTCTTATGTATCTCTTATATATCTCTTATGTATCTCTTATATATCTCTTATATATCTCTTATATATCTCCTATATCTCTTATATATCTCTTATATATCTCTTATATATCTCTTATGTATCTCTTATCTCTTATATATCTCTTATATATCTCTTATATATCTCTTATCTCTTATATATCTCTTATATATCTCTTATATATCTCTTATATATCTCTTATGTATCTCTTATGTATCTCTTATATATCTCTTATATATCTCCTATATCTCCTATATCTCTTATATATCTCTTATATATCTCTTATTTATCTCTTATATATCTCTTATATATCTCTTATGTATCTTTTTTATATCTCTTATATATCTCTTATATATCTCTTATATATCTCTTATATATCTCTTATATATCTCTTATATATCTCTTATGTATCTCTTATATATCTTTTTTGTATCTCTTATGTATCTCTTATATATCTCTTATGTATCTCTTATATATCTCTTATATATCTCTTATATATCTCCTATATCTCTTATATATCTCTTATATATCTCCTATATCTCTTATATATCTCTTATATATCTCTTATGTATCTCTTATATATCTCTTATGTATCTCTTATATATCTTTTTATATCTCTTATATATCTCTTATATATCTCTTATATATATCTTATATATCTCTTATATATCTCTTATATATCTCTTATATATCTCTTATGTATCTCTTATGTATCTCTTATATATCTTTTTTATATCTCTTATATATCTCTTATATATCTTATGTATCTCTTATGTATCTCTTATGTATCTCTTATATATCTCTTATGTATCTCTTATATATCTTTTTTATATCTCTTATATATCTCTTATATATCTCTTATATATCTCCTATATCTCTTAAATATCTCTTATATATCTCTTATATATCTCTTATATATCTCTTATATATCTCTTATATATCTCTTATCTCTTATATATCTCTTATATATCTCCTATATCTCTTATATATCTCTTATATATCTCTTATATATCTCTTATATATCTCTTATATATCTCTTATATATCTCCTATATCTCTTATATATTTCTTATATATCTCTTATATATCTCCTATATCTCTTATATATCTCTTATATATCTCTTATCTCTTATATATCTCTTATATAAGAGATATAGGAGATATATAAGAGATATATAAGAGATAAGAGATATAAAAGATATATATAAGAGATATAGGAGATATATAAGAGATATATAAGAAATATATAAGAGATAAGAGATATATAAGAGATATAGGAGATATATAAGAGATATATATCTCTTATATATCTCTTATATATCTCTTATATATCTCTTATATATCTCTTTTGTATCTCTTATATATCTCTTATATATCTCTTATATATCTCTTATATATCTCCTATATCTCTTATATATCTCTTATATATCTCTTATATATTTCTTATATATCTCCTATATCTCTTATATATCTCTTATATATCTCTTATTTATCTCTTATATATCTCTTATATATCTCTTATGTATCTTTTTTATATCTCTTATATATCTCTTACATATCTCTTATATATCTCTTATATATCTCTTATATATCTCTTATGTATCTCTTATATATCTTTTTTGTATCTCTTATGTATCTCTTATATATCTCTTATGTATCTCTTATATATCTCTTATATATCTCTTATATATCTCCTATATCTCTTATATATCTCTTATATATCTCTTATATATCTCTTATGTATCTCTTATCTCTTATATATCTCTTATATATCTCTTATATATCTCTTATCTCTTATATATCTCTTATATATCTCTTATATATCTCTTATATATCTCTTATATATCTCTTATGTATCTCTTATATATCTCTTATGTATCTCTTATATATCTCTTATATATCTCTTATATATCTCCTATATCTCTTATATATCTCTTATATATCTCTTATTTATCTCTTATATATCTCTTATATATCTCTTATGTATCTTTTTTATATCTCTTATATATCTCTTATATATCTCTTATATATCTCTTATATATCTCTTATATATCTCTTATGTATCTCTTATATATCTTTTTTGTATCTCTTATGTATCTCTTATGTATCTCTTATGTATCTCTTATATATCTCTTATATATCTCTTATATATCTCCTATATCTCTTATATATCTCTTATATATCTCTTATGTATCACTTATATATCTTTTTTATATCTCTTATATATCTCTTATATATCTCTTATATATCTCTTATGTATCTCTTATGTATCTTATATATCTCTTATATATCTCTTATATATCTCTTATATATCTCTTATGTATCTCTTATGTATCTCTTATATATCTTTTTTATATCTCTTATATATCTCTTATATATCTTATGTATCTCTTATGTATCTCTTATATATCTCTTATGTATCTCTTATATATCTTTTTTATATCTCTTATATATCTCTTATATATCTCCTATATCTCTTATATATCTCTTATATATCTCTTATATATCTCTTATATATCTCTTATATATCTCTTATATATCTCTTATCTCTTATATATCTCTTATATATCTCCTATATCTCTTATATATCTCTTATATATCTCTTATATATCTCTTATATATCTCTTATATATCTCTTATATATCTCTTATATATCTCTTATCTCTTATATATTTCTTATATATCTCTTATATATCTCCTATATCTCTTATATATCTCTTATATATCTCTTATCTCTTATATATCTCTTATATATCTCTTATATATCTCTTATATATCTCTTATATATCTCCTATATCTCTTATATATCTCTTATATTTCCTATATCTCTTATATATCTCTTATATATCTCTATATCTCTTATATATCTCTTATATGTCTCTTATATATCTCTTATATATCTCTTATCTCTTATATATCTCTTATATATCTCTTATATATCTCTTATATATCTCTTATATATCTCTTATCTCTTATATATCTCTTATATATCTCCTATATATCTCTTATATATCTCTTATATATCTCTTATATATCTCTTATATATCTCTTATATATCTCCTATATATCTCTTATCTCCTATATATCTCTTATATATCTCTTATGTATCTCTTATATATCTCTTATATCTCTTATATATCTCTTATATATCTCTTATATATCTCTTATATATCTCTTATATATCTCTTATATATCTCTTATCTCTTATATATCTCCTATATCTCCTATATCTCTTATATATCTCTTATATATCTCTTATATATCTCTTATATATCTCTTATATATCTCTTATCTCTTATATATCTCTTATATATCTCCTATATCTCTTATATATCTCTTATATATCTCTATCTCTTATATATCTTATATATCTCCTATATATCTCCTATATATCTCTTATATATCTCCTATATATCTCTTATGTATATCTTATATATATCTCTTATATATCTCTTATGTATCTCTTATATATCTCTTATATATCTCTTATATATCTCTTATATATCTCTTATCGCTTATATATCTCTTATATATCTCTTATGTATCTCTTATGTATCTCTTATGTATCTCTTATGTATCTCTTATATATCTCTTATATATCTCTTATATATCTCTTATATATCTCTTATATATCTCTTATATATCTCTTATATATCTCTTATATATATATATATATATATATATATATATATATATATATATATCTTATATATCTCTTATATATCTCTTATGTATCTCTTATGTATCTCTTATATATCTCTTATATATCTCTTATATATCTCTTATATATCTCTTATATATCTCTTATATATCTTTTTTATATCTCTTATATATCTCTTATATATCTCTTATATATCTCTCCTATATCTCTCCTATATCTCTCATATATCTCTCATATATCTCTTATATATCTCTTATATATCTCCTATATCTCTTATATATCTCTTATATATCTCTTATATATCTCTTATATATCTCTTATATATCTCTTATATATCTCTTATCTCCTATATATCTCTTACATATCTCTTATATATCTCTTATATATCTCTTATATATCTCTTATATATCTCTTATGGCTTATATATCTCTTATATATCTCTTATATATCTCTTATGGCTTATATATCTCTTATGTATCTCTTATATATCTCTTATATATCTCTTATCTCTTATATATCTCTTATATATCTCTTATATATCTCTTATGTATCTCTTATGTATCTCTTATGTATCTCTTATATATCTCTTATATATCTCTTATATATCTCTTATATATCTCTTATATATCTCTTATATATCTCTTATCTCTTATATATCTCTTATAGATCTCTTATATATCTCTTATTTATCTCTTATATATCTCTTATCTCTTATATATCTCTTATCTCTTATATATCTCTTATATATCTCTTATATATCTCTTATATATCTCTTATGTATCTCTTATATATCTCTTATATATCTCTTATCTCTTATATATCTCTTATATATCTCTTATGTATCTCTTATATATCTCTTATGTATCTCTTATATATCTCTTATATATCTCTTATATATCTCCTATATCTCTTATATATCTCTTATATATAACTTATATATCTCTTATATATCTCTTATATATCTCCTATATCTCTTATATATCTCTATATCTCTTATATATCTCTTATGTATCTCTTATATATCTTTTTTATATCTCTTATATATCTCTTATATATCTCTTATATATCTCTTATGTATCTCTTATGTATCTCTTATATATCTCTTATATATCTCTTATATATCTCTTATATATCTCTTATGTATCTCTTATATATCTCTTATGTATCTCTTATGTATCTCTTATGTATCTCTTATGTATCTCTTATATATCTCTTATATATCTCTTATATATCTCTTATGTATCTCTTATGTATCTCTTATGTATCTCTTATGTATCTCTTATGTATCTCTTATGTATCTCCTATATCTCTCCTATATCTCTCCTATATCTCTTATATATCTCTTATATATCTCCTATATCTCTTATATATATCTTATATATCTCTTATATATCTCTTATCTCTTATATATCTCTTATAGATCTCTTATAGACCTCTTATAGATCTCTTATAGATCTCTTATAGATCTCTTATATATCTCTTATATATCTCTTATATATCTCTTATATATCTCTTATATATCTCTATATCTCTTATATATCTCTTATATATCTCTTATAGATCTCTTATATATCTCTTATATATCTCTTATATATCTCTTATATATCTCTTATATATCTCTTATATATCTCTATATCTCTTATATATCTCTTATCGCTTATATATCTCTTATATATCTCTTATATATCTCTTATATATCTCCTATATCTCTTATATATCTCTTATATATCTCTTATCTCTTATATATCTCTTATATATCTCTTATATATCTCTTATATATCTCTTATAAATCTCCTATATCTCTTATATATCTCTTATATATCTCTTATATATCTCTTATATATCTCCTATATCTCTTATATATCTCTTATATATCTCTTATTTATCTCTTATATATCTCTTATATATCTCTTATGTATCTTTTTTATATCTCTTATATATCTCTTATATATCTCTTATATATCTCTTATATATCTCTTATATATCTCTTATGTATCTCTTATATATCTCTTATATATCTCTTATGTATCTCTTATATATCTTTTTTGTATCTCTTATGTATCTCTTATATATCTCTTATGTATCTCTTATATATCTCTTATATATCTCTTATATATCTCCTATATCTCTTATATATCTCTTATATATCTCTTATATATCTCTTATGTATCTCTTATCTCTTATATATCTCTTATATATCTCTTATATATCTCTTATCTCTTATATATCTCTTATATATCTCTTATATATCTCTTATATATCTCTTATGTATCTCTTATATATCTCTTATGTATCTCTTATATATCTCTTATATATCTCCTATATCTCTTATATATCTCTTATATATCTCTTATTTATCTCTTATATATCTCTTATATATCTCTTATGTATCTTTTTTATATCTCTTATATATCTCTTATATATCTCTTATATATCTCTTATATATCTCTTATATATCTCTTATATATCTCTTATGTATCTCTTATATATCTTTTTTGTATCTCTTATGTATCTCTTATATATCTCTTATGTATCTCTTATATATCTCTTATATATCTCTTATATATCTCCTATATCTCTTATATATCTCTTATATATCTCTTATATATCTCCTATATCTCTTATATATCTCTTATATATCTCTTATGTATCTCTTATATATCTCTTATGTATCTCTTATATATCTTTTTTATATCTCTTATATATCTCTTATATATCTCTTATATATCTCTTATATATCTCTTATATATCTCTTATATATCTCTTATATATCTCTTATGTATCTCTTATGTATCTCTTATATATCTTTTTTATATCTCTTATATATCTCTTATATATCTTATGTATCTCTTATGTATCTCTTATGTATCTCTTATATATCTCTTATGTATCTCTTATATATCTTTTTTATATCTCTTATATATCTCTTATATATCTCTTATATATCTCCTATATCTCTTAAATATCTCTTATATATCTCTTATATATCTCTTATATATCTCTTATATATCTCTTATATATCTCTTATCTCTTATATATCTCTTATATATCTCCTATATCTCTTATATATCTCTTATATATCTCTTATATATCTCTTATATATCTCTTATATATCTCTTATATATCTCTTATATATCTCCTATATCTCTTATATATTTCTTATATATCTCTTATATATCTCCTATATCTCTTATATATCTCTTATATATCTCTTATCTCTTATATATCTCTTATATAAGAGATATAGGAGATATATAAGAGATATATAAGAGATAAGAGATATAAAAGATATATATAAGAGATATAGGAGATATATAAGAGATATATAAGAAATATATAAGAGATAAGAGATATATAAGAGATATAGGAGATATATAAGAGATATATATCTCTTATATATCTCTTATATATCTCTTATATATCTCTTATATATCTCTTTTGTATCTCTTATATATCTCTTATATATCTCTTATATATCTCTTATATATCTCCTATATCTCTTATATATCTCTTATATATCTCTTATATATTTCTTATATATCTCCTATATCTCTTATATATCTCTTATATATCTCTTATTTATCTCTTATATATCTCTTATATATCTCTTATGTATCTTTTTTATATCTCTTATATATCTCTTACATATCTCTTATATATCTCTTATATATCTCTTATATATCTCTTATGTATCTCTTATATATCTTTTTTGTATCTCTTATGTATCTCTTATATATCTCTTATGTATCTCTTATATATCTCTTATATATCTCTTATATATCTCTTATATATCTCCTATATCTCTTATATATCTCTTATATATCTCTTATATATCTCTTATGTATCTCTTATCTCTTATATATCTCTTATATATCTCTTATATATCTCTTATCTCTTATATATCTCTTATATATCTCTTATATATCTCTTATATATCTCTTATGTATCTCTTATATATCTCTTATGTATCTCTTATATATCTCTTATATATCTCTTATATATCTCCTATATCTCTTATATATCTCTTATATATCTCTTATTTATCTCTTATATATCTCTTATATATCTCTTATGTATCTTTTTTATATCTCTTATATATCTCTTATATATCTCTTATATATCTCTTATATATCTCTTATATATCTCTTATGTATCTCTTATATATCTTTTTTGTATCTCTTATGTATCTCTTATGTATCTCTTATGTATCTCTTATATATCTCTTATATATCTCTTATATATCTCCTATATCTCTTATATATCTCTTATATATCTCTTATGTATCACTTATATATCTTTTTTATATCTCTTATATATCTCTTATATATCTCTTATATATCTCTTATGTATCTCTTATGTATCTTATATATCTCTTATATATCTCTTATATATCTCTTATATATCTCTTATGTATCTCTTATGTATCTCTTATATATCTTTTTTATATCTCTTATATATCTCTTATATATCTTATGTATCTCTTATGTATCTCTTATGTATCTCTTATATATCTCTTATGTATCTCTTATATATCTTTTTTATATCTCTTATATATCTCTTATATATCTCCTATATCTCTTATATATCTCTTATATATCTCTTATATATCTCTTATATATCTCTTATATATCTCTTATATATCTCTTATCTCTTATATATCTCTTATATATCTCCTATATCTCTTATATATCTCTTATATATCTCTTATATATCTCTTATATATCTCTTATATATCTCTTATATATCTCTTATATATCTCTTATCTCTTATATATTTCTTATATATCTCTTATATATCTCCTATATCTCTTATATATCTCTTATATATCTCTTATCTCTTATATATCTCTTATATATCTCTTATATATCTCTTATATATCTCTTATATATCTCCTATATCTCTTATATATCTCTTATATTTCCTATATCTCTTATATATCTCTTATATATCTCTATATCTCTTATATATCTCTTATATGTCTCTTATATATCTCTTATATATCTCTTATCTCTTATATATCTCTTATATATCTCTTATATATCTCTTATATATCTCTTATATATCTCTTATCTCTTATATATCTCTTATATATCTCCTATATATCTCTTATATATCTCTTATATATCTCTTATATATCTCTTATATATCTCTTATATATCTCCTATATATCTCTTATCTCCTATATATCTCTTATATATCTCTTATGTATCTCTTATATATCTCTTATATCTCTTATATATCTCTTATATATCTCTTATATATCTCTTATATATCTCTTATATATCTCTTATATATCTCTTATCTCTTATATATCTCCTATATCTCCTATATCTCTTATATATCTCTTATATATCTCTTATATATCTCTTATATATCTCTTATATATCTCTTATCTCTTATATATCTCCTATATATCTCTTATATATCTCCTATATATCTCTTATGTATATCTTATATATATCTCTTATATATCTCTTATGTATCTCTTATATATCTCTTATATATCTCTTATATATCTCTTATATATCTCTTATCGCTTATATATCTCTTATATATCTCTTATGTATCTCTTATGTATCTCTTATGTATCTCTTATGTATCTCTTATATATCTCTTATATATCTCTTATATATCTCTTATATATCTCTTATATATCTCTTATATATCTCTTATATATCTCTTATATATATATATATATATATATATATATATATATCTTATATATCTCTTATATATCTCTTATGTATCTCTTATATATCTCTTATATATCTCTTATATATCTCTTATATATCTCTTATATATCTTTTTTATATCTCTTATACATCTCTTATGTATCTCTTATATATCTCTTATGTATCTCTTATGTATCTCTTATGTATCTCCTATATCTCTCCTATATCTCTCCTATATCTCTCATATATCTCTCATATATCTCTTATATATCTCTTATATATCTCCTATATCTCTTATATCTCTTATATATCTCTTATATATCTCTTATATATCTCTTATAGATCTCTTATAGATCTCTTATATATCTCTTATATATCTCTTATATATCTCTTATATATCTCTTATATATCTCTTATATATCTCTTATATATCTCATATATCTCATATATCTCTTATTTATCTCTTATATATCTCTTATATATCTCTTATGTATCTTTTTTATATCTCTTATATATCTCTTATATATCTCTTATATATCTCTTATATATCTCTTATGTATCTCTTATGTATCTCTTATATATCTTTTTTGTATCTCTTATGTATCTCTTATATATCTCTTATGTATCTCTTATATATCTCTTATATATCTCTTATATATCTCTTATATATCTCTTATATATCTCTTATATATCTCCTATATCTCTTATATATCTCTTATATATCTCTTATGTATCTCTTATGTATCTCTTATATATCTCCTATATCTCTTATATATCTCTTATATATCTCTTATATATCTCTTATGTATCTCTTATGTATCTCTTATGTATCTCTTATATATCTCTTATATATCTCTTATATATCTCTTATATATCTCTTATGTATCTCTTATCTCTTATCTCTTATATATCTCTTATATATCTCTTATATATCTCTTATATATCTCTTATATATCTCTTATGTATCTCTTATGTATCTCTTATATATCTCTTATGTATCTCTTATGTATCTCTTATGTATCTCTTATCTCTTATATATCTCTTATATATCTCTTATATATCTCTTATATATCTCTTATATATCTCTTATATATCTCTTATATATCTCTTATATATCTCTTATATATCTCTTATATATCTCTTATGTATCTCTTATCTCTTATATATCTCTTATATATCTCTTATATATCTCTTATATATCTGTTATATATCTCTTATATATCTCTTATGTATCTCTTATATATCTCTTATGTATCTCTTATGTATCTCTTATGTATCTCTTATGTATCTCTTATGTATCTCCTATATCTCTCCTATATCTCTCCTATATCTCTCCTATATCTCCTATATCTCTTATGTATCTCTTATATATCTCTTATATAGCTCTTATATATCTCTTATATATCTCTTATATATCTCTTATATATCTCTTATGTATCTCTTATGTATCTCTTATGTATCTCTTATATATCTCTTATGTATCTCTTATGTATCTCTTATGTATCTTTTTTGTATCTCTTATATATCTCTTATATATCTCTTATGTATCTCTTATGTATCTCTTATGTATCTCTTATGTATCTCCTATATCTCTCCTATATCTCTCCTATATCTCCTATATCTCTTATGTATCTCTTATATATCTCTTATATATCTCTTATATATCTCTTATATATCTCTTATATATCTCTTATATATCTCTTATGTATCTCTTATGTATCTCTTATGTATCTCTTATATATCTCTTATGTATCTCTTATGTATCTCTTATGTATCTCTTATGTATCTCTTATATATCTTTTTTATATCTCTTATATATCTCTTATATATCTCTTATATATCTATTATGTATCTCTTATGTATCTCTTATGTATCTCTTATGTATCTCTTATATATCTCTTATATATCTCTTATATATTTCTTATATATCTCCTATATCTCTTATATATCTCTTATATATCTCTTATTTATCTCTTATATATCTCTTATATATCTCTTATGTATCTTTTTTATATCTCTTATATATCTCTTACATATCTCTTATATATCTCTTATACATCTCTTATATATCTCTTATGTATCTCTTATATATCTTTTTTGTATCTCTTATGTATCTCTTATATATCTCTTATGTATCTCTTATATATCTCTTATATATCTCTTATATATCTCTTATGTATCTCTTATCTCTTATATATCTCTTATATATCTCTTATATATCTCTTATCTCTTATATATCTCTTATATATCTCTTATATATCTCTTATATATCTCTTATATATCTCTTATGTATCTCTTATATATCTCTTATGTATCTCTTATATATCTCTTATATATCTCTTATATATCTCCTATATCTCTTATATATCTCTTATATATCTCTTATTTATCTCTTATATATCTCTTATATATCTCTTATGTATCTTTTTTATATCTCTTATATATCTCTTATATATCTCTTATATATCTCTTATATATCTCTTATATATCTCTTATGTATCTCTTATATATCTTTTTTGTATCTCTTATGTATCTCTTATATATCTCTTATGTATCTCTTATATATCTCTTATATATCTCTTATATATCTCCTATATCTCTTATATATCTCTTATATATCTCTTATGTATCACTTATATATCTTTTTTATATCTCTTATATATCTCTTATATATCTCTTATATATCTCTTATGTATCTCTTATGTATCTCTTATATATCTCTTATATATCTCTTATATATCTCTTATGTATCTCTTATGTATCTCTTATATATCTTTTTTATATCTCTTATATATCTCTTATATATCTTATGTATCTCTTATGTATCTCTTATGTATCTCTTATATATCTCTTATGTATCTCTTATATATCTTTTTTATATCTCTTATATATCTCTTATATATCTCCTATATCTCTTATATATCTCTTATATATCTCTTATATATCTCTTATATATCTCTTATATATCTCTTATATATCTCTTATATATCTCTTATCTCTTATATATCTCTTATATATCTCCTATATCTCTCTTATATATCTCTTATATATCTCTTATATATCTCTTATCTCTTATATATTTCTTATATATCTCTTATATATCTCCTATATCTCTTATATATCTCTTATATATCTCTTATCTCTTATATATCTCTTATATATCTCTTATATATCTCTTATATATCTCTTATATATCTCTTATATATCTCCTATATCTCTTATATATCTCTTATATTTCCTATATCTCTTATATATCTCTTATATATCTCTATATCTCTTATATATCTCTTATATATCTCTTATATATCTCTTATCTCTTATATATCTCTTATATATCTCTTATATATCTCTTATATATCTCTTATATATCTCTTATCTCTTATATATCTCTTATATATCTCCTATATATCTCTTATATATCTCTTATATATCTCTTATATATCTCTTATATATCTCTTATATATCTCCTATATATCTCTTATCTCCTATATATCTCTTATATATCTCTTATGTATCTCTTATATATCTCTTATATCTCTTATATATCTCTTATATATCTCTTATATATCTCTTATATATCTCTTATATATCTCTTATCTCTTATATATCTCCTATATCTCCTATATCTCTTATATATCTCTTATATATCTCTTATATATCTCTTATATATCTCTTATATATCTCTTATCTCTTATATATATCTTATATATCTCCTATATCTCTTATATATCTCTTATATATCTCTATCTCTTATATATCTTATATATCTCCTATATATCTCCTATATATCTCTTATATATCTCCTATATATCTCTTATGTATATCTTATATATATCTCTTATATATCTCTTATGTATCTCTTATATATCTCTTATATATCTCTTATATATCTCTTATATATCTCTTATCGCTTATATATCTCTTATATATCTCTTATGTATCTCTTATGTATCTCTTATGTATCTCTTATGTATCTCTTATATATCTCTTATATATCTCTTATATATCTCTTATATATCTCTTATATATCTCTTATATATCTCTTATATATCTCTTATATATCTCTTATATATATATATATATATATATATATATATATATATATATATATATATATATATATATATATCTTATATATTTCTTATATATCTCTTATGTATCTCTTATGTATCTCTTATATATCTCTTATATATCTCTTATATATCTCTTATATATCTCTTATATATCTCTTATATATCTTTTTTATATCTCTTATATATCTCTTATGTATCTCTTATATATCTCTTATGTATCTCTTATGTATCTCTTATGTATCTCCTATATCTCTCCTATATCTCTCCTATATCTCTCATATATCTCTCATATATCTCTTATATATCTCTTATATATCTCCTATATCTCTTATATCTCTTATATATCTCTTATATATCTCTTATATATCTCTTATAGATCTCTTATAGATCTCTTATATATCTCTTATATATCTCTTATATATCTCTTATATATCTCTTATATATCTCTTATATATCTCTTATATATCTCTTATATATCTCCTATATCTCATATATCTCTTATTTATCTCTTATATATCTCTTATATATCTCTTATGTATCTTTTTTATATCTCTTATATATCTCTTATATATCTCTTATATATCTCTTATATATCTCTTATATATCTCTTATGTATCTCTTATGTATCTCTTATATATCTTTTTTGTATCTCTTATGTATCTCTTATATATCTCTTATGTATCTCTTATATATCTCTTATATATCTCTTATATATCTCTTATATATCTCTTATATATCTCCTATATCTCTTATATATCTCTTATATATCTCTTATGTATCTCTTATGTATCTCTTATATATCTCCTATATCTCTTATATATCTCTTATATATCTCTTATATATCTCTTATGTATCTCTTATGTATCTCTTATGTATCTCTTATATATCTCTTATATATCTCTTATATATCTCTTATGTATCTCTTATCTCTTATCTCTTATATATCTCTTATATATCTCTTATATATCTCTTATATATCTCTTATATATCTCTTATGTATCTCTTATGTATCTCTTATATATCTCTTATATATCTCTTATGTATCTCTTATGTATCTCTTATGTATCTCTTATCTCTTATATATCTCTTATATATCTCTTATATATCTCTTATATATCTCTTATATATCTCTTATATATCTCTTATATATCTCTTATATATCTCTTATGTATCTCTTATCTCTTATATATCTCTTATATATCTCTTATATATCTCTTATATATCTCTTATATATCTCTTATATATCTCTTATGTATCTCTTATATATCTCTTATGTATCTCTTATGTATCTCTTATGTATCTCTTATATATCTCTTATATATCTCTTATGTATCTCCTATATCTCTCCTATATCTCTCCTATATCTCTCCTATATCTCCTATATCTCTTATGTATCTCTTATATATCTCTTATATATCTCTTATATATCTCTTATATATCTCTTCTATATCTCTTATATATCTCTTATATATCTCTTATATATCTCTTATGTATCTCTTATGTATCTCTTATGTATCTCTTATATATCTCTTATGTATCTCTTATGTATCTCTTATGTATCTTTTTTGTATCTCTTATATATCTCTTATATATCTCTTATGTATCTCTTATGTATCTCTTATGTATCTCTTATGTATCTCCTATATCTCTCCTATATCTCTCCTATATCTCTCCTATATCTCCTATATCTCTTATGTATCTCTTATATATCTCTTATATATCTCTTATATATCTCTTATATATCTCTTATATATCTCTTATGTATCTCTTATGTATCTCTTATGTATCTCTTATATATCTCTTATGTATCTCTTATGTATCTCTTATGTATCTCTTATGTATCTCTTATATATCTTTTTTATATCTCTTATATATCTCTTATATATCTCTTATATATCTATTATGTATCTCTTATGTATCTCTTATGTATCTCTTATGTATCTCTTATATATCTCTTATATATCTCTTATATATCTCTTATATATCTCCTATATCTCTTATATCTCTTATATATCTCTTATATATCTCTTATATATCTCTTATCTCTTATAGATCTCTTATAGATCTCTTATAGATCTCTTATATATCTCTTATATATCTCTTATATATCTCTTATATATCTCTTATATATCTCTTATATATCTCTTATATATCTCCTATATCTCTTATTTATCTCTTATATATCTCTTATATATCTCTTATGTATCTTTTTTATATCTCTTATATATCTCTTATATATCTCTTATATATCTCTTATATATATTTTTTGTATCTCTTATGTATCTCTTATATATCTCTTATGTATCTCTTATATATCTCTTATATATCTCTTATATATCTCCTATATCTCTTATATATCTCTTATATATCTCTTATTTATCTCTTATATATCTCTTATATATCTCTTATGTATCTTTTTTATATCTCTTATATATCTCTTATATATCTCTTATATATCTCTTATGTATCTTTTTTATATCTCTTATATATCTCTTATATATCTCTTATATATCTCTTATGTATCTTTTTTATATCTCTTATATATCTCTTATATATCTCTTATGTATCTCTTATCTCTTATATATCTCTTATATATCTCTTATATATCTCTTATGTATCTCTTATGTATCTCTTATGTATCTCTTATGTATCTCTTATGTATCTCTTATGTATCTCTTATATATCTCTTATATATCTCTTATATATCTCTTATATATATATATATATCTCTTATATATCTCTTATATATCTCTTATATATCTCTTATGTATCTCTTATGTATCTCTTATGTATCTCTTATGTATCTCTTATGTATCTCTTATATATCTCTTATATATCTCTTATATATCTCTTATATATCTCTTATATATCTTTTTTATATCTCTTATATATCTCTTATCTCTTATCTCTTATATATCTCTTATATATCTCCTATATCTCTTATATATCTCTTATGTATCTCTTATGTATCTCTTATGTATCTCCTATATCTCTCCTATATCTCTACTATATCTCTCCTATATCTCTCATATATCTCTCATATATCTCTTATATATCTCTTATATATCTCCTATATCTCTTATATCTCTTATATATCTCTTATATATCTCTTAGATATCTCTTATATATCTCTTATAGATCTCTTATAGATCTCTTATATATCTCTTATATATCTCTTATATATCTCTTATATATCTCTTATATATCTCTTATATCTCTTATATATCTCTTATATATCTCTTATTTATCTCTTATATATCTCTTATATATCTCTTATGTATCTTTTTTATATCTCTTATATATCTCTTATATATCTCTTATATATCTCTTATATATCTCTTATATATCTCTTATGTATCTCTTATGTATCTCTTATGTATCTCTTATGTATCTCTTATGTATCTCTTATATATCTCTTATGTATCTCTTATATATCTCTTATATATCTCTTATATATCTCTTATATATCTCTTATATATCTCTTATATATCTCTTATATATCTCTTATATATCTCCTATATCTCTTATATATCTCTTATATATCTCTTATGTATCTCTTATCTCTTATATATCTCTTATATATCTCTTATATATCTCTTATCTCTTATATATCTCTTATATATCTCTTATATATCTCTTATATATCTTTTATGTATCTCTTATATATCTCTTATGTATCTCTTATATATCTCTTATATATCTCTTATATATCTCTTATATATCTCTTATATATCTCTTATATATCTCTTATATATCTCTTATATATCTCCTATATCTCTTATATATCTCTTATATATCTCTTATATATCTCTTATATATCTCTTATATATCTCTTATATATCTCTTATCTCTTATCTCTTATATATTTCTTATATATCTCTTATATATCTCTTATGTATCTCTTATATATCTTTTTTATATCTCTTATATATCTCTTATATATCTCCTATATCTCTTATATATCTCTTATATATCTCTTATATATCTCTTATATATCTCTTATATATCTCTTATATATATCTTATATATCTCTTATATATCTCCTATATATCTCTTATATATCTCTTATATATCTCTTATATATCTCTTATATATCTCTTATATATCTCTTATATATCTCTTATATATCTCTTATCTCTTATATATTTCTTATATATCTCTTATATATCTCCTATATCTCTTATATATCTCTTATATATCTCTTATCTCTTATATATCTCTTATATAAGAGATATAGGAGATATATAAGAGATATATAAGAGATATATAAGAGATAAGAGATATATAAGAGATATATAAGATATATAAGAGATATATAAGCGATATATAAGAGATATATAAGAGATATATAAGAGATATAGGAGATATATAAGAGATATATATCTCTTATATATCTCTTATATATCTCTTATATATCTCTATATCTCTTATATATCTCTTATATATCTCTTATATATCGCTTATATATCTCTTATCGCTTATATATCTCCTATATCTCTTATATATCTCTTATATATCTCTATCTCTTATATATCTTATATATCTCCTATATATCTCCTATATATCTCTTATATATCTCCTATATATCTCTTATGTATCTCTTATATATATCTCTTATATATCTCTTATGTATCTCTTATATATCTCTTATATATCTCTTATATCTTATATATCTCTTGTATATCTCTTATATATCTCCTATATCTCTTATATATCTCTTATATATCTCTTATATATCTCTTATATATCTCTATATATCTCTTATGTATCTCTTATATATATCTCTTATATATATCTTATATATCTCTATATCTCTTATATATCTCTTATATATCTCCTATATTTCTAATGTATCTCTTATATATCTCTTATATATCTCTTATATATCTCTTATATATCTCTTATATATCTCTTATCTCCTATATATCTCCTATATATCTCTTATATATCTCTTATATATCTCTTATATATCTCTTATATATCTCTTATATATCTCTTATGGCTTATATATCTTTTATGTATTACTTATATATCTCTTATATATCTCTTATCTCTTATATATCTCTTATATATCTCTTATATATCTCTTATCTCTTATATATCTCTTATATATCTCTTATATATCTCTTATCTCCTATATATCTCTTATATATCTCTTATGTATCTCTTATATATCTCTTATATATCTCTTATATATCTCTTATATATCTCTTATATATCTCTTATATATCTCTTATATATCTCTTATATATCTCTTATATATCTCTTATATATCTCTTATATCTCTTATATATCTCTTATATATCTCTTATATATCTCTTATCTCTTATATATCTCTTATAGATCTCTTATATATCTCTTATTTATCTCTTATATATCTCTTATCTCTTATATATCTCTTATCTCTTATATATCTCTTATATATCTCTTATATATCTCTTATATATCTCTTATGTATCTTTTATATATCTCTTATATATCTCTTATCTCTTATATATCTCTTATATATCTCTTATGTATCTCTTATATATCTCTTATGTATCTCTTATATATCTCTTATATATCTCTTATATATCTCTTATATATCTCCTATATCTCTTATATATCTCGTATATATCTCTTATATATCTCTTATATATCTCCTATATCTCTTATATATCTCTATATCTCTTATATATCTCTTATGTATCTCTTATATATCTTTTTTATATCTCTTATATATCTCTTATATATCTCTTATATATCTCTTATGTATCTCTTATATATCTCTTATATATCTCTTATGTATCTCTTATGTATCTCTTATATATCTCTTATATATCTCTTATATATCTCCTATATCTCTTATATATCTCTTATATATCTCTTATTTATCTCTTATATATCTCTTATATATCTCTTATGTATCTTTTTTATATCTCTTATATATCTCTTATATATCTCTTATATATCTCTTATATATCTCTTATATATCTCTTATATATCTCTTATGTATATCTTATATATCTTTTTTGTATCTCTTATGTATCTCTTATATATCTCTTATGTATCTCTTATATATCTCTTATATATCTCCTATATCTCTTATATATCTCTTATATATCTCTTATATATCTCCTATATCTCTTATATATCTCTTATATATCTCTTATATATCTCTTATCTCTTATATATCTCTTATATATCTCTTATATATCTCTTATATATCTCTTATATATCTCTTATGTATCTCTTATATATCTCTTATGTATCTCTTATATATCTCTTATATATCTCCTATATCTCTTATATATCTCTTATATATCTCTTATATATCTCCTATATCTCTTATATATCTCTTATATATCTCTTATATATCTCTTATCTCTTATATATCTCTTATATATCTCTTATATATCTCTTATATATCTCTTATATATCTCTTATGTATCTCTTATATATCTCTTATGTATCTCTTATATATCTCTTATATATCTCTTATATCTCTTATATATCTCTTATATATCTCTTATGTATCTCTTATATATCTCTTATATATCTCTTATGTATCTATTTTATATCTCTTATATATCTCTTATATATCTCTTATATATCTCTTATATATCTCTTATATATATCTTATATATCTCTTATATATCTCTTATGTATCTCTTATATATCTTTTTTGCATCTCTTATGTATCTCTTATATATCTCTTATGTATCTCTTATATATCTCTTATATATCTCTTATATATCTCCTATATCTCTTATATATCTCTTATATATCTCTTATATATCTCTTATGTATCTCTTATGTATCTCTTATGTATCTCTTATATATCTCTTATATATCTCTTATGTATCTCTTATATATCTTTTTTATATCTCTTATATATCTCTTATATATCTCTTATATATCTCTTATGTATCTCTTATGTATCTCTTATGTATCTCTTATATATCTCTTATATATCTCTTATATATCTCTTATATATCTCTTATGTATCTCTTATGTATCTCTTATATATCTTTTTTATATCTCTTATATATCTCTTATATATCTCCTATATCTCTTATGTATCTCTTATGTATCTCTTATGTATCTCTTATGTATCTCTTATGTATCTCTTATGTATCTCCTATATCTCTCCTATATCTCTCCTATATCTCTCCTATATCTCTCCTATATCTCTTATATATCTCTTATATATCTCTTATATATCTCTTATATATCTCTTATATATATCTTATGTATCTCTTATGTATCTCTTATATATCTCTTATGTATCTCTTATATATCTTTTTTATATCTCTTATATATCTCTTATATATCTCCTATATCTCTTATATATCTCTTATATATCTCTTATATATCTCTTATATATCTCTTATATATCTCTTATATATCTCTTATATATCTCTTATATATCTCCTATATATATCTTATATATCTCTTATATATCTCTTATATATCTCTTATATATCTCTTATATATCTCTTATATATCTCTTATATATTTCTTATATATCTCTTATATATCTCCTATATCTCTTATATATCTCTTATATATCTCTTATCTCTTATATATCTCTTATATAAGAGATATAGGAGATATATAAGAGATATATAAGAGATATATAAGAGATAAGAGATATATAAAAGATATATAAGAGATATAGAGATATATAAGAGATATATAAGCGATATATAAGAGATATATAAGAGATATATAAGAGATATATAAGAGATATAGGAGATATATAAGAGATATATATCTCTTATATATCTCTTATATATCTCTTATATATCTCTATATCTCTTATATATCTCTTATATATCGCTTATATATCTCTTATCGCTTATATATCTCCTATATCTCTTATATATCTCTTATATATCTCTATCTCTTATATATCTTATATATCTCCTATATATCTCCTATATATCTCTTATATATCTCCTATATATCTCTTATGTATCTCTTATATATATCTCTTATATATCTCTTATGTATCTCTTATATATCTCTTATATATCTCTTATATCTTATATATCTCTTGTATATCTCTTATATATCTCCTATATCTCTTATATATCTCTTATATATCTCTTATATATCTCTTATATATCTCTATATATCTCTTATGTATCTCTTATATATATCTCTTATATATATCTTATATATCTCTATATCTCTTATATATCTCTTATATATCTCCTATATTTCTAATGTATCTCTTATATATCTCTTATATATCTCTTATATATCTCTTATATATCTCTTATATATCTCTTATATATCTCTTATATATCTCTTATATATCTCTTATATATCTCTTATCTCCTATATATCTCCTATATATCTCTTATATATCTCTTATATATCTCTTATATATCTCTTATATATCTCTTATGGCTTATATATCTCTTATATATCTCTTATATATCTCTTATATATCTCTTATATATCTCTTATATCTCTTATATATCTCTTATATATCTCTTATATATCTCTTATCTCTTATATATCTCTTATAGATCTCTTATATATCTCTTATTTATCTCTTATATATCTCTTATCTCTTATATATCTCTTATCTCTTATATATCTCTTATATATCTCTTATATATCTCTTATATATCTCTTATGTATCTCTTATATATCTCTTATATATCTCTTATCTCCTATATATTTGGCTACATCTGTCACTCAAAGTGGGTGTCTGTGTCTATAACGCTCTGTTCCTGGACTTTCCTCTTAATGTGTGATTGCCTTCATCTGTGCTGAACACCTTTCTGAGAAATTAACCTGTTTAAAACAGGTGATGGCAATCATACATTAAGGAGAAGTCTAGAAACAGAGCATTATGTCCCTCCTGGAGAGGGTCATGTTGGGAGGTATGTGACAGAGAACCATCCCAGTGAGCCCACAGACAGTGCCAGACACCCACTGCCTTCCCATGTTGCCCAGCACTGCTACTCCACAGCCACCAGGTGAGCGCCCCCCTCCCGCGATTTGCGGCAAAACCTTCCCCCCCCACGCCCCCCCCTCCCGCGATTTGCGGCAAAAATACCCGCTCCCCCGCGACCCCCCCTACCGCGATTCGCAGCAAAAACACCCCCGCGACCCCCCCTCCCGCGATTCGCTGCAAAAAGAACCCTCCACGACCCCTCCCGCAATTCGCGGCATAACCACCACCCCGCGACCCCCCCTCCCGCGAATCGCTGTAAACCCTCCCCCCTGACCCCCCCCCCCGATTCGCGGAAAAAACACCCCCCGCGACCTCCCTCCCGCGATTCGCGGCAAAAAGGACCCCCCCGCAACCCCCCCTTGCACGATTGGCGGCACCCCCCTGCGACCCCCTCCCGCGATTCGCGGCACCCCCCCCCCCGCAATTCGCAGCAGCCCCAGGATTAAATGGCACATGCAAAACACTGACATGGCTATGGTCGACAATGAAAAAGGTTGACATGAGTTTTTGAAGATTTATTTTTAATTTTTTCATATTCATTGTCATGTGTCGACATGGACACCAATGAAGAGGCACACTTATGTCAACATTTACATGTGTTGACCTTTCTGTGTTGATTTTTTCTTGTGGCGATTCGCGTCACACCCCCCGCAACCCCCCCTCCCGCGATTCGCGCCACCCCCCGTGACCCCCCACCTCCTGCAATTCGTGGCAACCCCCCACCGGAACCCCTGTGAACCCCGCCCTCCCGCGATTCGCGGCACCCACCCCCGCGACCCCCCCTCCCGCAATTCGCGGCCCACCCCCCCCTGTGATTCGCGGCAGCTCCAGAATTAAATTGCACATGGAAAACACTGACATGGCTATGGTCGACAATGAAAAAGGTTGACATGAGTTTTTGAAGTTTTTTTGTCATTTTTTGAATATTTTCATATTCATTCTCATGTGTCGACATGGACACCAATGAAGTGCCACACTTATGTCAACATTTACATGTGTTGACCTTTCTGTGTTGATTTTTTTCTTGTGGCGATTCGCGTCACACCCCCCGCAACCCCCCCTCCGGCGATTCGCGGCACCCCCCCGCGACCCCCCCCCTCCCGCAATTCGCGGCAACCCCCCACCGGAACCCCCATGAACCCCGCTCTCCCGCGATTCGCGGCACCCACCCCCCGCAACCCCCCCCCCTCCCGCAAATCGCGGCACCCCCCGCGATTCACGGCAGCCCCAGGATTAAATGGCACATGCAAAACACTGGCACGGCTATGGTCGACAATGAAAAAGGTTGACATGAGTTTTTGAAGATTTATTTCATTTTTTGAATGTTTTCATATTCATTGTCATGTGTCAACATGGACACCAATGAAGTGGCACAGTTATGTCAACATTTACATGTGTTGACCTTTCTGTGTTGAGTTTTTCTTGTGGCGATTCGCGTCACACCCCCCGCAAACCCCCCTCCCGCGATTCGCGGCACCCCCCGTGACCCCCCACCTCCCGCAATTCGCGGCAACCCCCCACCGGAACCCCTGTGAACCCCGCCCTCCCGCGATTCGCGGCACCCAACCCCGCGACCCCCCCCTCCCGCAATTCGCGGCACCCCCCGTGATTCGCGGCAGCTCCAGAATTAAATTGCACATGGAAAACACTGACATGGTTATGGTCGACAATGAAAAAGGTTGACATGAGTTTTTGAAGTTTTTTTTCATTTTTTGAATGTTTTCATATTCATTCTTATGTGTCGACATGGACACCAATGAAGTGCCACACTTATGTCAACATTTACATGTGTTGACCTTTCTGTGTTGATTTTTTCTTGTGGCGATTCGCGTCACACCCCCCCATCTTATCTTATATATCTTATATATCTCTTATATATCTCTTATATATCTCTTATATATCTCTTATGTATCTCTTATGTATCTCTTATATATCTCTTATATATCTCTTATATATCTCTTATATATCTCTTATGTATCTCTTATGTATCTCTTATGTATCTCTTATATATCTCTTTTATATCTCTTATATATCTCTTATATATCTCTTATATATCTCTTATGTATCTCTTATATATCTTTTTTATATCTCTTATATATCTCTTATATATCTCTTATATATCTCTTATATATCTCTTATGTATCTCTTATGTATCTCTTATGTATCTCTTATGTATCTCTTATGTATCTCCTATATCTCTCCTATATCTCTCCTATATCTCTTATATATCTCTTATATATCTCTTATATATCTCTTATATATCTCTTATCTCTTATATATCTCTTATAGATCTCTTATATATCTCTTATCTCTTATATATCTCTTATCTCTTATATATCTCTTATCTCTTATATATCTCTTATATATCTCTTATCTCTTATATATCTCTTATGTATCTCTTATATATCTCTTATATATCTCTTATATCTCTTATATATCTCTTATATATCTCTTATATATCTCTTATATATCTCCTATATCTCTTATATATCTCTTATATATCTCTTATGTATCTCTTATGTATCTCTTATATATCTCTTATGTATCTCTTATGTATCTCTTATGTATCTCTGATATATCTTTTTTATATCTCTTATATATCTCTTATATATCTCTTATGTATCTCTTATGTATCTCTTATATATCTCTTATATATCTCTTATATATCTCTTATATATCTCTTATATATCTCTTATATATCTCTTATATATCTCTTATGTATCTCTTATATATCTTTTTTGTATCTCTTATGTATCTCTTATATATCTCTTATGTATCTCTTATATATCTCTTATCTCTTATATATCTCTTATATATCTCTTATATATCTCTTATATATCTCTTATATATCTCTTATCTCTTATATATCTCTTATATATCTCTTATATATCTCTTATATATCTCTTATCTCCTATATATCTCTTATATATCTATGTATCTCTTATATATCTCTTATATATCTCTTATATATCTCTTATATATCTCTTATATATCTCTTATATATCTCTTATATATCTCTTATATCTCTTATATATCTCTTATATATCTCTTATATATCTCTTATCTCTTATATATCTCTTATATATCTCTTATAGATCTCTTATATATCTCTTATCTCTTATATATCTCTTATCTCTTATATATCTCTTATCTCTTATATATCTCTTATATATCTCTTATATATCTCTTATGTATCTCTTATATATCTCTTATGTATCTCTTATATATCTCTTATATATCTCTTATGTATCTCTTATATATCTCTTATATATCTCTTATATATCTCTTATATATCTCTTATGTATCTCTTATGTATCTCTTATATATCTCTTATATATCTCTTATATATCTCTTATATATCTCTTATATATCTCTTATGTATCTCTTATATATCTTTTTTATATCTCTTATATATCTCTTATATATCTCTTATATATCTCTTATGTATCTCTTATGTATCTCTTATGTATCTCTTATATATCTCTTATATATCTCTTATATATCTCTTATATATCTCTTATGTATCTCTTATATATCTTTTTTATATCTCTTATATATCTCTTATATATCTCTTATATATCTCTTATATATCCCTTATGTATCTCTTATGTATCTCTTATGTATCTCTTATGTATCTCTTATGTATCTCTTATGTATCTCCTATATCTCTCCTATATCTCTTATATATCTCTTATATATCTCTTATATATCTCTTATATATCTCTTATCTCTTATATATCTCTTATATATCTCTTATTTATCTCTTATATATCTCTTATCTCTTATATATCTCTTATCTCTTATATATCTCTTATATATCTCTTATGTATCTCTTATATATCTCTTATGTATCTCTTATATATCTCTTATATATCTCTTATATCTCTTATATATCTCTTATATATCTCTTATATATCTCTTATATATCTCCTATATCTCTTATATATCTCTTATATATCTCTTATGTATCTCTTATATATCTCTTATGTATCTCTTATGTATCTCTTATATATCTCTTATATATCTCTTATGTATCTCTTATATATCTTTTTTATATCTCTTATATATCTCTTATATATCTCTTATGTATCTCTTATGTATCTCTTATATATCTCTTATATATCTCTTATATATCTCTTATATATCTCTTATATATCTCTTATATATCTCTTATGTATCTCTTATATATCTTTTTTATATCTCTTATATATCTCTTATATATCTCTTATATATCTCTTATGTATCTCTTATGTATCTCTTATATATCTCTTATGTATCTCTTATATATCTCTTATGTATCTCTTATGTATCTCTTATGTATCTCTTATATATCTTTTTTATATCTCTTATATATCTCTTATATATCTCTTATATATCTCTTATGTATCTCTTATGTATCTCTTATATATCTCTTATATATCTCTTATATATCTCTTATATATCTCTTATATATCTCTTATGTATCTCTTATATATCTCTTATATATCTCTTATATATCTCTTATATATCTCTTATATATCTCTTATGTATCTCTTATGTATCTCTTATATATCTCTTATATATCTCTTATATATCTCTTATATATCTCTTATATATCTCTTATGTATCTCTTATATATCTTTTTTATATCTCTTATATATCTCTTATATATCTCTTATATATCTCTTATGTATCTCTTATGTATCTCTAATATATCTCTTATATATCTCTTATATATCTCTTATATATCTCTTATATATCTCTTATGTATCTCTTATGTATCTCTTATATATCTCTTATATATCTCCTATATCTCTTATATATCTCTTATATATCTCTTATCTCTTATATATCTCTTATCTCTTATAGATCTCTTATAGATCTCTTATAGATCTCTTATAGATCTCTTATAGATCTCTTATAGATCTCTTATAGATCTCTTATATATCTCTTATATATCTCTTATATATCTCTATATCTCTTATATATCTCTTATCGCTTATATATCTCTTATATATCTCTTATATATCTCTTATATATCTCTATATCTCTTATATATCTCTTATCGCTTATATATCTCTTATATATCTCTTATATATCTCTTATATCTCTTATATATCTCTTATATATCTCTTATCTCTTATATATCTCTTATATATCTCTTATATATCTCTTATATATCTCTTATGTATCTCTTATGTATCTCTTATGTATCTCTTATATATCTCTTATATATCTCTTATATATCTCCTATATCTCTTATATATCTCTTATATATCTCTTATTTATCTCTTATATATCTCTTATATATCTCTTATGTATCTTTTTTATATCTCTTATATATCTCTTATATATCTCTTATATATCTCTTATATATCTCTTATATATCTCTTATGTATCTCTTATATATCTTTTTTGTATCTCTTATGTATCTCTTATATATCTCTTATGTATCTCTTATATATCTCTTATATATCTCTTATATATCTCTTATATATCTCTTATATATCTCTTATATATCTCCTATATCTCTTATATATCTCCTATATCTCTTATATATCTCTTATATATCTCTTATATATCTCTTATGTATCTCTTATATATATTTTTTATATCTCTTATATATCTCTTATATATCTCTTATGTATCTCTTATGTATCTCTAATATATCTCGTATATATCTCTTATATAAGAGATATATAAGAGATATATAAGAGATATATACGAGATATATTAGAGATACATAAGAGATACATAAGAGATACATAAGAGATATATAAGAGATATATAAGAGATATATAAGAGATATAAAAAATATATATAAGAGATACATAAGAGATATATAAGAGATATATAAGAGATATATAAGAGATATATATCTCTTATATATCTCTTATGTATCTCTTATGTATCTCTTATATATCTCTTATATATCTCCTATATCTCTTATATCTCTTATATATCTCTTATATATCTCTTATCTCTTATATATCTCTTATCTCTTATAGATCTCTTATAGATCTCTTATAGATCTCTTATAGATCTCTTATATATCTCTTATATATCTCTTATATATCTCTTATATATCTCTTATATATCTCTTATATATCTCTTATATATCTCTATATCTCTTATATATCTCTTATCGCTTATATATCTCTTATATATCTCTTATATATCTCTTATATATCTCTATATCTCTTATATATCTCTTATCGCTTATATATCTCTTATATATCTCTTATATATCTGTTATATCTCTTATATATCTCTTATATATCTCTTATCTCTTATATATCTCTTATATATCTCTTATATATCTCTTATATATCTCTTATGTATCTCTTATGTATCTCTTATATATCTCTTATATATCTCCTATATCTCTTATATATCTCTTATTTATCTCTTATATATCTCTTATATATCTCTTATGTATCTTTTTTATATCTCTTATATATCTCTTATATATCTCTTATATATCTCTTATATATCTCTTATATATCTCTTATATATCTCTTATATATCTCTTATGTATCTCTTATGTATCTCTTATATATCTTTTTTGTATCTCTTATGTATCTCTTATATATCTCTTATGTATCTCTTATATATCTCTTATATATCTCTTATGTATCTCTTATGTATCTCTTATATATCTTTTTTATATCTCTTATATATCTCTTATATATCTCCTATATCTCTTATGTATCTCTTATGTATCTCTTATGTATCTCTTATGTATCTCTTATGTATCTCTTATGTATCTCTTATGTATCTCCTATATCTCTCCTATATCTCTCCTATATCTCTCCTATATCTCTCCTATATCTCTCCTATATCTCTCATATATCTCTTATATATCTCTTATATATCTCTTATATATCTCTTATATATCTCTTATGTATCTCTTATGTATCTCTTATGTATCTCTTATATATCTCTTATGTATCTCTTATATATCTTTTTTATATCTCTTATATATCTCTTATATATCTCCTATATCTCTTATATATCTCTTATATATCTCTTATATATCTCTTATATATCTCTTATATATCTCTTATATATCTCTTATATATCTCTTATATATCTCTTATATATCTCTTATATATCTCCTATATATCTCTTATATATCTCTTATATATCTCTTATATATCTCTTATATATCTCTTATCTCTTATATATTTCTTATATATCTCTTATATATCTCTTATATATCTCTTATGTATCTCTTATATATCTTTTTTATATCTTTTTTGTATCTCTTATATATCTCTTATATATCTCCTATATCTCTTATATATCTCTTATATATCTCTTATATATCTCTTATATATATCTTATATATCTCTTATATATATCTTATATATCTCTTATATATCTCCTATATATCTCTTATATATCTCTTATATATCTCTTATATATCTCTTATATATCTCTTATCTCTTATATATTTCTTATATATCTCTTATATGTCTCCTATATCTCTTATATATCTCTTATATATCTCTTATCTCTTATATATCTCTTATATAAGAGATATAGGAGATATATAAGAGATATATAAGAGATATATAAGAGATATATAAGAGATATATAAGAGATATAGAGATATATAAGAGATATATAAGCGATATATAAGAGATATATAAGAGATATATAAGAGATATATAAGAGATATATAAGAGATATATAAGAGATATAGGAGATATATAAGAGATATATATCTCTTATATATCTCTTATATATCTCTTATATATCTCTTATATATCTCTATATCTCTTATATATCTCTTATATATCGCTTATATATCTCTTATCGCTTATATATCTCCTATATCTCTTATATATCTCTTATATATCTCTATCTCTTATATATCTCTATCTCCTATATATCTCCTATATATCTCTTATATATCTCCTATATATCTCTTATGTATCTCTTATATATATATCTCTTATATATCTCTTATGTATCTCTTATATATCTCTTATATATCTCTTATATCTTATATATCTCTTGTATATCTCTTATATATCTCCTATATCTCTTATATATCTCTTATATATCTCTTATATATCTCTTATATATCTCTATATATCTCTTATGTATCTCTTATATATATCTCTTATATATATCTTATATATCTCTATATCTCTTATATATCTCTTATATATCTCCTATATTTCTAATGTATCTCTTATATATCTCTTATATATCTCTTATATATCTCTTATATATCTCTTATATATCTCTTATCTCCTATATATCTCCTATATATCTCTTATATATCTCTTATATATCTCTTATATATCTCTTATATATCTCTTATGGCTTATATATCTCTTATGTATCTCTTATATATCTCTTATATATCTCTTATCTCTTATATATCTCTTATATATCTCTTATATATCTCTTATCTCTTATATATCTCTTATATATCTCTTATATATCTCTTATATATCTCTTATCTCCTATATATCTCTTATATATCTCTTATGTATCTCTTATATATCTCTTATATATCTCTTATATATCTCTTATATATCTCTTATATATCTCTTATATCTCTTATATATCTCTTATATATCTCTTATATATCTCTTATCTCTTATATATCTCTTATAGATCTCTTATATATCTCTTATTTATCTCTTATATATCTCTTATCTCTTATATATCTCTTATCTCTTATATATCTCTTATATATCTCTTATATATCTCTTATATATCTCTTATGTATCTCTTATATATCTCTTATATATCTCTTATCTCTTATATATCTCTTATATATCTCTTATGTATCTCTTATATATCTCTTATGTATCTCTTATATATCTCTTATATATCTCTTATATATCTCCTATATCTCTTATATATCTCTTATATATCTCTTATATATCTCTTATATATCTCTTATATATCTCTTATATATCTCCTATATCTCTTATATATCTCTATATCTCTTATATATCTCTTATGTATCTCTTATATATCTTTTTTATATCTCTTATATATCTCTTATATATCTCTTATATATCTCTTATGTATCTCTTATGTATCTCTTATATATCTCTTATATATCTCTTATATATCTCTTATATATCTCTTATATATCTCTTATATATCTCTTATATATATATATATCTTATATATCTCTTATATA
This sequence comes from Crinia signifera, assembly GCF_055691185.1. NCBI lineage: Eukaryota > Metazoa > Chordata > Amphibia > Anura > Myobatrachidae > Crinia > Crinia signifera. The sequence goes on along the minus strand of NC_139228.1, from coordinate 32,554,755 downwards.
TCTCTTATATATCTCTTATATATCTCTATATCTCTTATATATCTCTTATATATCGCTTATATATCTCTTATCGCTTATATATCTCCTATATCTCTTATATATCTCTTATATATCTCTATCTCTTATATATCTTATATATCTCCAATATATCTCCTATATATCTCTTATATATCTCCTATATATCTCTTATGTATCTCTTATATATATCTCTTATATATCTCTTATGTATCTCTTATATATCTCTTATATATCTCTTATATCTTATATATCTCTTGTATATCTCTTATATATCTCCTATATCTCTTATATATCTCTTATATATCTCTTATATATCTCTTATATATCTCTATATATCTCTTATGTATCTCTTATATATATCTCTTATATATATCTTATATATCTCTATATCTCTTATATATCTCTTATATATCTCTTATATATCTCCTATATTTCTAATGTATCTCTTATATATCTCTTATATATCTCTTATATATCTCTTATATATCTCTTATATATCTCTTATATATCTCTTATATATCTCTTATCTCCTATATATCTCTTATATATCTCTTATATATCTCTTATATATCTCTTATATATCTCTTATGGCTTATATATCTCTTATGTATCTCTTATATATCTCTTATATATCTCTTATCTCTTATATATCTCTTATATATCTCTTATATATCTCTTATGTATCTCTTATGTATCTCTTATGTATCTCTTATATATCTCTTATATATCTCTTATATATCTCTTATATATCTCTTATATATCTCTTATCTCTTATATATCTCTTATGTATCTCTTATGTATCTCTTATATATCTCTTATATATCTCTTATATATCTCTTATATATCTCTTATATATCTCTTATCTCTTATATATCTCTTATAGATCTCTTATATATCTCTTATTTATCTCTTATATATCTCTTATCTCTTATATATCTCTTATCTCTTATATATCTCTTATATATCTCTTATATATCTCTTATATATCTCTTATATATCTCTTATATATCTCTTATATATCTCTTATGTATCTCTTATGTATCTCTTATATATCTTTTTATATCTCTTATATATCTCTTATATATCTTATGTATCTCTTATGTATCTCTTATGTATCTCTTATATATCTCTTATGTATCTCTTATATATCTTTTTTATATCTCTTATATATCTCTTATATATCTCCTATATCTCTTATATATCTCTTATATATCTCTTATATATCTCTTATATATCTCTTATATATCTCTTATATATCTCTTATATATCTCTTATCTCTTATATATCTCTTATATATATCCTATATCTCTTATATATCTCTTATATATCTCTTATATATCTCTTATATATCTCTTATATATCTCTTATCTCTTATATATTTCTTATATATCTCTTATATATCTCCTATATCTCTTATATATCTCTTATATATCTCTTATCTCTTATATATCTCTTATATAAGAGATATAGGAGATATATAAGAGATATATAAGAGATAAGAGATATAAAAGATATATATAAGAGATATAGGAGATATATAAGAGATATATAAGAAATATATAAGAGATAAGAGATATATAAGAGATATAGGAGATATATAAGAGATATATATCTCTTATATATCTCTTATATATCTCTTATATATCTCTTATATATCTCTATATCTCTTATATATCTCTTTTGTATCTCTTATATATCTCTTATATATCTCTTATATATCTCTTATATATCTCCAATATCTCTTATATATCTCTTATATATCTCTTATATATTTCTTATATATCTCCTATATCTCTTATATATCTCTTATTTATCTCTTATATATCTCTTATATATCTCTTATGTATCTTTTTTATATCTCTTATATATCTCTTATATATCTCTTATATATCTCTTATATATCTCTTATATATCTCTTATATATCTCTTATGTATCTCTTATATATCTTTTTTGTATCTCTTATGTATCTCTTATATATCTCTTATGTATCTCTTATATATCTCTTATATATCTCTTATATATCTCTTATATCTCTTATATATCTCTTATATATCTCTTATATATCTCTTATGTATCTCTTATCTCTTATATATCTCTTATCTCTTATATATCTCTTATATATCTCTTATGTATCTCTTATATATCTCTTATGTATCTCTTATATATCTCTTATATATCTCTTATTTATCTCTTATATATCTCTTATATATCTCTTATGTATCTTTTTTATATCTCTTATATATCTCTTATATATCTCTTATATATCTCTTATATATCTCTTATATATATCTTATATATCTCTTATGTATCTCTTATATATCTTTTTTGTATCTCTTATGTATCTCTTATATATCTCTTATGTATCTCTTATATATCTCTTATATATCTCTTATATATCTCCTATATCTCTTATATATCTCTTATATATCTCTTATATATCTCCTATATCTCCTATATCTCTTATATATCTCTTATGTATCTCTTATATATCTTTTTTTATATCTCTTATATATCTCTTATATATCTCTTATATATCTCTTATGTATCTCTTATGTATCTCTTATGTATCTCTTATATATCTCTTATATATCTCTTATATATCTCTTATATATCTCTTATGTATCTCTTATGTATCTCTTATATATCTTTTTTATATCTCTTATATATCTCTTATATATCTTATGTATCTCTTATGTATCTCTTATGTATCTCTTATATATCTCTTATGTATCTCTTATATATCTTTTTTATATCTCTTATATATCTCTTATATATCTCCTATATATCTTATATATCTCTTATATATCTCTTATATATCTCTTATATATCTCTTATATATCTCTTATATATCTCTTATATATCTCTTATCTCTTATATATCTCTTATATATCTCCTATATCTCTTATATATCTCTTATCTCTTATTTATCTCTTATATATCTCTTATATATCTCTTATGTATCTTTTTTATATCTCTTATATATCTCTTATATATCTCTTATATATCTCTTATATATCTCTTATATATCTCTTATATATCTCTTATGTATCTCTTATATATCTCTTATATATCTCTTATGTATCTCTTATATATCTTTTTTGTATCTCTTATGTATCTCTTATATATCTCTTATGTATCTCTTATATATCTCTTATATATCTCTTATATATCTCCTATATCTCTTATATATCTCTTATATATTTCCTATATCTCTTATATATCTTTTATATATCTCTTATGTATCTCTTATATATCTTTTTTATATCTCTTATATATCTCTTATATATCTCTTATATATCTCTTATATATCTCTTATATATCTCTTATATATCTCTTATATATCTCTTATATATCTCTTATCTCCTATATATCTCTTATATATCTCTTATATATCTCTTATATATCTCTTATGGCTTATATATCTCTTATGTATCTCTTATATATCTCTTATCTCTTATATATCTCTTATATATCTCTTATATATCTCTTATGTATCTCTTATGTATCTCTTATATATCTCTTATATATCTCTTATATATCTCTTATATATCTCTTATATATCTCTTATCTCTTATATATCTCTTATGTATCTCTTATGTATCTCTTATATATCTCTTATATATCTCTTATATATCTCTTATATATCTCTTATATATCTCTTATCTCTTATATATCTCTTATAGATCTCTTATATATCTCCAATATCTCTTATATATCTCTTATAGATCTCTTATATATTTCTTATATATCTCCTATATCTCTTATATATCTCTTATGTATCTCTTATATATCTCTTATATATCTCTTATCTCTTATATATCTCTTATTTATCTCTTATATATCTCTTATCTCTTATATATCTCTTATCTCTTATATATCTCTTATATATCTCTTATATATCTCTTATATATCTCTTATGTATCTCTTATATATCTCTTATATATCTCTTATCTCTTATATATCTCTTATATATCTCTTATGTATCTCTTATATATCTCTTATGTATCTCTTATATATCTCTTATATATCTCTTATATATCTCCTATATCTCTTATATATCTCTTATATATAACTTATATATCTCTTATATATCTCTTATATATCTCCTATATCTCTTATATATCTCTTATGTATCTCTTATATATCTTTTTTATATCTCTTATATATCTCTTATATATCTCTTATATATCTCTTATGTATCTCTTATGTATCTCTTATATATCTCTTATATATCTCTTATATATCTCTTATATATCTCTTATATATCTCTTATGTATCTCTTATGTATCTCTTATGTATCTCTTATGTATCTCTTATATATCTCTTATATATCTCTTATATATCTCTTATATATCTCTTATGTATCTCTCATGTATCTCTTATGTATCTCTTATATATCTCTTATATATCTCTTATATATCTCTTATATATCTCTTATGTATCTCTTATGTATCTCTTATGTATCTCTTATGTATCTCCTATATCTCTCCTATATCTTTCCTATATCTCTCATATATCTCTTATATATCTCTTATATATCTCCTATATCTCTTATATATCTCTTATATATCTCTTATATATCTCTTATCTCTTATATATCTCTTATAGATCTCTTATAGATCTCTTATAGATCTCTTATATATCTCTTATATATCTCTTATATATCTCTTATATATCTCTTATATATCTCTTATGTATCTCTTATATATCTCTTATATATCTCTATATCTCTTATATATCTCTTATAGATCTCTTATAGATCTCTTATAGATCTCTTATATATCTCTTATATATCTCTTATATATCTCTTATATATCTCTTATATATCTCTATATCTCTTATATATCTCTTATCGCTTATATATCTCTTATATATCTCTTATATATCTCCTATATCTCTTATATATCTCTTATATATCTCTTATCTCTTATATATCTCTTATATATCTCTTATATATCTCTTATATATCTCTTATATATCTCTTATATATCTCCTATATTTCTTATATATCTCTTATATATCTCTTATATATCTCCTATATCTCTTATATATCTCTTATATATCTCTTATTTATCTCTTATATATCTCTTATATATCTCTTATGTATCTTTTTTATATCTCTTATATATCTCTTATATATCTCTTATATATCTCTTATATATCTCTTATATATCTCTTATGTATCTCTTATATATCTTTTTTGTATCTCTTATGTATCTCTTATATATCTCTTATGTATCTCTTATATATCTCTTATATATCTCTTATATATCTCCTATATCTCTTATATATCTCTTATATATCTCTTATATATCTCTTATGTATCTCTTATCTCTTATATATCTCTTATATATCTCTTATATATCTCTTATCTCTTATATATCTCTTATATATCTCTTATGTATCTCTTATATATCTCTTATGTATCTCTTATATATCTCTTATGTATCTCTTATATATCTCTTATATATCTCCTATATCTCCTATATCTCTTATATATCTCTTATATATCTCTTATTTATCTCTTATATATCTCTTATATATCTCTTATGTATCTTTTTTATATCTCTTATATATCTCTTATATATCTCTTATATATCTCTTATATATCTCTTATATATCTCTTATGTATCTCTTATGTATCTCTTATATATCTCCTATATCTCTTATATATCTCTTATATATCTCTTATGTATCTCTTATATATCTTTTTTATATCTCTTATATATCTCTTATATATCTCTTATATATCTCTTATATATCTCTTATATATCTCTTATGTATCTCTTATGTATCTCTTATATATCTTTTTTATATCTCTTATATATCTCTTATATATCTTATGTATCTCTTATGTATCTCTTATGTATCTCTTATATATCTCTTATGTATCTCTTATATATCTTTTTTATATCTCTTATATATCTCTTATATATCTCTTATATATCTCCTATATCTCTTATATATCTCTTATATATCTCTTATATATCTCTTATATATCTCTTATATATCTCTTATATATCTCTTATATATCTCTTATCTCCTATATATCTCTTATATATCTCTTATATATCTCTTATGGCTTATATATCTCTTATGTATCTCTTATATATCTCTTATATATCTCTTATCTCTTATATATCTCTTATATATCTCTTATATATCTCTTATCTCTTATATATCTCTTATATATCTCTTATATATCTCTTATCTCCTATATATCTCTTATATATCTCTTATGTATCTCTTATATATCTCTTATATATCTCTTATATATCTCTTATATATCTCTTATATATCTCTTATATATCTCTTATATATCTCTTATATCTCTTATATATCTCTTATATATCTCTTATATATCTCTTATCTCTTATATATCTCTTATCTCTTATATATCTCTTATATATCTCTTATATATCTCTTATATATCTCTTATATATCTCTTATATATCTCTTATCTCTTATATATCTCTTATATATCTCTTATGTATCTCTTATATATCTCTTATGTATCTCTTATATATCTCTTATATATCTCTTATATATCTCCTATATCTCTTATATATCTCTTATATATCTCTTATATATCTCTTATATATCTCTTATATATCTCTTATATATCTCCTATATCTCTTATATATCTCTATATCTCTTATATATCTCTTATGTATCTCTTATATATCTTTTTTATATCTCTTATATATCTCTATATCTCTTATATATCTCTTATGTATCTCTTATATATCTTTTTTATATCTCTTATATATCTCTTATGTATCTCTTATGTATCTCTTATATATCTCTTATATATCTCTTATATATCTCTTATATATCTCTTATATATCTCTTATATATCTCTTATATATCTCTTATATATATATCTCTTATATATCTCTTATATATCTCTTATATATCTCTTATATATCTCTATATCTCTTATATATCTCTTATATATCGCTTATATATCTCTTATCGCTTATATATCTCCTATATCTCTTATATATCTCTTATATATCTCTATCTCTTATATATCTTATATATCTCCTATATATCTCCTATATATCTCTTATATATCTCCTATATATCTCTTATGTATCTCTTATATATATCTCTTATATATCTCTTATGTATCTCTTATATATCTCTTATATATCTCTTATATCTTATATATCTCTTGTATATCTCTTATATATCTCCTATATCTCTTATATATCTCTTATATATCTCTTATATATCTCTTATATATCTCTATATATCTCTTATGTATCTCTTATATATATCTCTTATATATATCTTATATATCTCTATATCTCTTATATATCTCTTATATATCTCTTATATATCTCCTATATCTCTTATATATCTCTTATATATCTCTTATATATCTCTTATATATCTCTTATATATCTCTTATATATCTCTTATATATCTCTTATCTCCTATATATCTCTTATATATCTCTTATATATCTCTTATATATCTCTTATATATCTCTTATATATCTCTTATGGCTTATATATCTCTTATGTATCTCTTATATATCTCTTATATATCTCTTATCTCTTATATATCTCTTATATATCTCTTATATATCTCTTATGTATCTCTTATGTATCTCTTATGTATCTCTTATATATCTCTTATATATCTCTTATATATCTCTTATATATCTCTTATATATCTCTTATATATCTCTTATCTCTTATATATCTCTTATAGATCTCTTATATATCTCTTATTTATCTCTTATATATCTCTTATCTCTTATATATCTCTTATCTCTTATATATCTCTTATATATCTCTTATATATCTCTTATATATCTCTTATGTATCTCTTATATATCTCTTATATATCTCTTATCTCTTATATATCTCTTATATATCTCTTATGTATCTCTTATATATCTCTTATGTATCTCTTATATATCTCTTATATATCTCTTATATATCTCCTATATCTCTTATATATCTCTTATATATAACTTATATATCTCTTATATATCTCTTATATATCTCCTATATCTCTTATATATCTCTATATCTCTTATATATCTCTTATGTATCTCTTATATATCTTTTTTATATCTCTTATATATCTCTTATATATCTCTTATATATCTCTTATGTATCTCTTATGTATCTCTTATATATCTCTTATATATCTCTTATATATCTCTTATATATCTCTTATGTATCTCTTATATATCTCTTATGTATCTCTTATGTATCTCTTATGTATCTCTTATGTATCTCTTATATATCTCTTATATATCTCTTATATATCTCTTATGTATCTCTTATGTATCTCTTATGTATCTCTTATGTATCTCTTATGTATCTCTTATGTATCTCCTATATCTCTCCTATATCTCTCCTATATCTCTTATATATCTCTTATATATCTCCTATATCTATCTTATATATCTCTTATATATCTCTTATCTCTTATATATCTCTTATAGATCTCTTATAGACCTCTTATAGATCTCTTATAGATCTCTTATAGATCTCTTATATATCTCTTATATATCTCTTATATATCTCTTATATATCTCTATATCTCTTATATATCTCTTATATATCTCTTATAGATCTCTTATATATCTCTTATATATCTCTTATATATCTCTTATATATCTCTTATATATCTCTTATATATCTCTATATCTCTTATATATCTCTTATCGCTTATATATCTCTTATATATCTCTTATATATCTCTTATATATCTCCTATATCTCTTATATATCTCTTATATATCTCTTATCTCTTATATATCTCTTATATATCTCTTATATATCTCTTATATATCTCTTATAAATCTCCTATATCTCTTATATATCTCTTATATATCTCTTATATATCTCTTATATATCTCCTATATCTCTTATATATCTCTTATATATCTCTTATTTATCTCTTATATATCTCTTATATATCTCTTATGTATCTTTTTTATATCTCTTATATATCTCTTATATATCTCTTATATATCTCTTATATATCTCTTATATATCTCTTATGTATCTCTTATATATCTCTTATATATCTCTTATGTATCTCTTATATATCTTTTTTGTATCTCTTATGTATCTCTTATATATCTCTTATGTATCTCTTATATATCTCTTATATATCTCTTATATATCTCCTATATCTCTTATATATCTCTTATATATCTCTTATATATCTCTTATGTATCTCTTATCTCTTATATATCTCTTATATATCTCTTATATATCTCTTATCTCTTATATATCTCTTATATATCTCTTATATATCTCTTATATATCTCTTATGTATCTCTTATGTATCTCTTATATATCTCTTATATATCTCCTATATCTCCTATATCTCTTATATATCTCTTATATATCTCTTATTTATCTCTTATATATCTCTTATATATCTCTTATGTATCTTTTTTATATCTCTTATATATCTCTTATATATCTCTTATATATCTCTTATATATCTCTTATATATCTCTTATATATCTCTTATGTATCTCTTATATATCTTTTTTGTATCTCTTATGTATCTCTTATATATCTCTTATGTATCTCTTATATATCTCTTATATATCTCTTATATATCTCCTATATCTCTTATATATCTCTTATATATCTCCTATATCTCTTATATATCTCTTATATATCTCTTATGTATCTCTTATATATCTCTTATGTATCTCTTATATATCTTTTTATATCTCTTATATATCTCTTATATATCTCTTATATATATCTTATATATCTCTTATATATCTCTTATATATCTCTTATATATCTCTTATGTATCTCTTATGTATCTCTTATATATCTTTTTTATATCTCTTATATATCTCTTATATATCTTATGTATCTCTTATGTATCTCTTATGTATCTCTTATATATCTCTTATGTATCTCTTATATATCTTTTTTATATCTCTTATATATCTCTTATATATCTCTTATATATCTCCTATATCTCTTAAATATCTCTTATATATCTCTTATATATCTCTTATATATCTCTTATATATCTCTTATATATCTCTTATCTCTTATATATCTCTTATATATCTCCTATATCTCTTATATATCTCTTATATATCTCTTATATATCTCTTATATATCTCTTATATATCTCTTATATATCTCTTATATATCTCCTATATCTCTTATATATTTCTTATATATCTCTTATATATCTCCTATATCTCTTATATATCTCTTATATATCTCTTATCTCTTATATATCTCTTATATAAGAGATATAGGAGATATATAAGAGATATATAAGAGATAAGAGATATAAAAGATATATATAAGAGATATAGGAGATATATAAGAGATATATAAGAAATATATAAGAGATAAGAGATATATAAGAGATATAGGAGATATATAAGAGATATATATCTCTTATATATCTCTTATATATCTCTTATATATCTCTTATATATCTCTTTTGTATCTCTTATATATCTCTTATATATCTCTTATATATCTCTTATATATCTCCTATATCTCTTATATATCTCTTATATATCTCTTATATATTTCTTATATATCTCCTATATCTCTTATATATCTCTTATATATCTCTTATTTATCTCTTATATATCTCTTATATATCTCTTATGTATCTTTTTTATATCTCTTATATATCTCTTACATATCTCTTATATATCTCTTATATATCTCTTATATATCTCTTATGTATCTCTTATATATCTTTTTTGTATCTCTTATGTATCTCTTATATATCTCTTATGTATCTCTTATATATCTCTTATATATCTCTTATATATCTCCTATATCTCTTATATATCTCTTATATATCTCTTATATATCTCTTATGTATCTCTTATCTCTTATATATCTCTTATATATCTCTTATATATCTCTTATCTCTTATATATCTCTTATATATCTCTTATATATCTCTTATATATCTCTTATATATCTCTTATGTATCTCTTATATATCTCTTATGTATCTCTTATATATCTCTTATATATCTCTTATATATCTCCTATATCTCTTATATATCTCTTATATATCTCTTATTTATCTCTTATATATCTCTTATATATCTCTTATGTATCTTTTTTATATCTCTTATATATCTCTTATATATCTCTTATATATCTCTTATATATCTCTTATATATCTCTTATGTATCTCTTATATATCTTTTTTGTATCTCTTATGTATCTCTTATGTATCTCTTATGTATCTCTTATATATCTCTTATATATCTCTTATATATCTCCTATATCTCTTATATATCTCTTATATATCTCTTATGTATCACTTATATATCTTTTTTATATCTCTTATATATCTCTTATATATCTCTTATATATCTCTTATGTATCTCTTATGTATCTTATATATCTCTTATATATCTCTTATATATCTCTTATATATCTCTTATGTATCTCTTATGTATCTCTTATATATCTTTTTTATATCTCTTATATATCTCTTATATATCTTATGTATCTCTTATGTATCTCTTATATATCTCTTATGTATCTCTTATATATCTTTTTTATATCTCTTATATATCTCTTATATATCTCCTATATCTCTTATATATCTCTTATATATCTCTTATATATCTCTTATATATCTCTTATATATCTCTTATATATCTCTTATCTCTTATATATCTCTTATATATCTCCTATATCTCTTATATATCTCTTATATATCTCTTATATATCTCTTATATATCTCTTATATATCTCTTATATATCTCTTATATATCTCTTATCTCTTATATATTTCTTATATATCTCTTATATATCTCCTATATCTCTTATATATCTCTTATATATCTCTTATCTCTTATATATCTCTTATATATCTCTTATATATCTCTTATATATCTCTTATATATCTCCTATATCTCTTATATATCTCTTATATTTCCTATATCTCTTATATATCTCTTATATATCTCTATATCTCTTATATATCTCTTATATGTCTCTTATATATCTCTTATATATCTCTTATCTCTTATATATCTCTTATATATCTCTTATATATCTCTTATATATCTCTTATATATCTCTTATCTCTTATATATCTCTTATATATCTCCTATATATCTCTTATATATCTCTTATATATCTCTTATATATCTCTTATATATCTCTTATATATCTCCTATATATCTCTTATCTCCTATATATCTCTTATATATCTCTTATGTATCTCTTATATATCTCTTATATCTCTTATATATCTCTTATATATCTCTTATATATCTCTTATATATCTCTTATATATCTCTTATATATCTCTTATCTCTTATATATCTCCTATATCTCCTATATCTCTTATATATCTCTTATATATCTCTTATATATCTCTTATATATCTCTTATATATCTCTTATCTCTTATATATCTCTTATATATCTCCTATATCTCTTATATATCTCTTATATATCTCTATCTCTTATATATCTTATATATCTCCTATATATCTCCTATATATCTCTTATATATCTCCTATATATCTCTTATGTATATCTTATATATATCTCTTATATATCTCTTATGTATCTCTTATATATCTCTTATATATCTCTTATATATCTCTTATATATCTCTTATCGCTTATATATCTCTTATATATCTCTTATGTATCTCTTATGTATCTCTTATGTATCTCTTATGTATCTCTTATATATCTCTTATATATCTCTTATATATCTCTTATATATCTCTTATATATCTCTTATATATCTCTTATATATCTCTTATATATATATATATATATATATATATATATATATATATATATATATATATATATATATCTTATATATCTCTTATATATCTCTTATGTATCTCTTATGTATCTCTTATATATCTCTTATATATCTCTTATATATCTCTTATATATCTCTTATATATCTCTTATATATCTTTTTTATATCTCTTATATATCTCTTATATATCTCTCCTATATCTCTCCTATATCTCTCATATATCTCTCATATATCTCTTATATATCTCTTATATATCTCCTATATCTCTTATATATCTCTTATATATCTCTTATATATCTCTTATATATCTCTTATATATCTCTTATATATCTCTTATATATCTCTTATCTCCTATATATCTCTTACATATCTCTTATATATCTCTTATATATCTCTTATATATCTCTTATATATCTCTTATGGCTTATATATCTCTTATATATCTCTTATATATCTCTTATGGCTTATATATCTCTTATGTATCTCTTATATATCTCTTATATATCTCTTATCTCTTATATATCTCTTATATATCTCTTATATATCTCTTATGTATCTCTTATGTATCTCTTATGTATCTCTTATATATCTCTTATATATCTCTTATATATCTCTTATATATCTCTTATATATCTCTTATATATCTCTTATCTCTTATATATCTCTTATAGATCTCTTATATATCTCTTATTTATCTCTTATATATCTCTTATCTCTTATATATCTCTTATCTCTTATATATCTCTTATATATCTCTTATATATCTCTTATATATCTCTTATGTATCTCTTATATATCTCTTATATATCTCTTATCTCTTATATATCTCTTATATATCTCTTATGTATCTCTTATATATCTCTTATGTATCTCTTATATATCTCTTATATATCTCTTATATATCTCCTATATCTCTTATATATCTCTTATATATAACTTATATATCTCTTATATATCTCTTATATATCTCCTATATCTCTTATATATCTCTATATCTCTTATATATCTCTTATGTATCTCTTATATATCTTTTTTATATCTCTTATATATCTCTTATATATCTCTTATATATCTCTTATGTATCTCTTATGTATCTCTTATATATCTCTTATATATCTCTTATATATCTCTTATATATCTCTTATGTATCTCTTATATATCTCTTATGTATCTCTTATGTATCTCTTATGTATCTCTTATGTATCTCTTATATATCTCTTATATATCTCTTATATATCTCTTATGTATCTCTTATGTATCTCTTATGTATCTCTTATGTATCTCTTATGTATCTCTTATGTATCTCCTATATCTCTCCTATATCTCTCCTATATCTCTTATATATCTCTTATATATCTCCTATATCTCTTATATATATCTTATATATCTCTTATATATCTCTTATCTCTTATATATCTCTTATAGATCTCTTATAGACCTCTTATAGATCTCTTATAGATCTCTTATAGATCTCTTATATATCTCTTATATATCTCTTATATATCTCTTATATATCTCTTATATATCTCTATATCTCTTATATATCTCTTATATATCTCTTATAGATCTCTTATATATCTCTTATATATCTCTTATATATCTCTTATATATCTCTTATATATCTCTTATATATCTCTATATCTCTTATATATCTCTTATCGCTTATATATCTCTTATATATCTCTTATATATCTCTTATATATCTCCTATATCTCTTATATATCTCTTATATATCTCTTATCTCTTATATATCTCTTATATATCTCTTATATATCTCTTATATATCTCTTATAAATCTCCTATATCTCTTATATATCTCTTATATATCTCTTATATATCTCTTATATATCTCCTATATCTCTTATATATCTCTTATATATCTCTTATTTATCTCTTATATATCTCTTATATATCTCTTATGTATCTTTTTTATATCTCTTATATATCTCTTATATATCTCTTATATATCTCTTATATATCTCTTATATATCTCTTATGTATCTCTTATATATCTCTTATATATCTCTTATGTATCTCTTATATATCTTTTTTGTATCTCTTATGTATCTCTTATATATCTCTTATGTATCTCTTATATATCTCTTATATATCTCTTATATATCTCCTATATCTCTTATATATCTCTTATATATCTCTTATATATCTCTTATGTATCTCTTATCTCTTATATATCTCTTATATATCTCTTATATATCTCTTATCTCTTATATATCTCTTATATATCTCTTATATATCTCTTATATATCTCTTATGTATCTCTTATATATCTCTTATGTATCTCTTATATATCTCTTATATATCTCCTATATCTCTTATATATCTCTTATATATCTCTTATTTATCTCTTATATATCTCTTATATATCTCTTATGTATCTTTTTTATATCTCTTATATATCTCTTATATATCTCTTATATATCTCTTATATATCTCTTATATATCTCTTATATATCTCTTATGTATCTCTTATATATCTTTTTTGTATCTCTTATGTATCTCTTATATATCTCTTATGTATCTCTTATATATCTCTTATATATCTCTTATATATCTCCTATATCTCTTATATATCTCTTATATATCTCTTATATATCTCCTATATCTCTTATATATCTCTTATATATCTCTTATGTATCTCTTATATATCTCTTATGTATCTCTTATATATCTTTTTTATATCTCTTATATATCTCTTATATATCTCTTATATATCTCTTATATATCTCTTATATATCTCTTATATATCTCTTATATATCTCTTATGTATCTCTTATGTATCTCTTATATATCTTTTTTATATCTCTTATATATCTCTTATATATCTTATGTATCTCTTATGTATCTCTTATGTATCTCTTATATATCTCTTATGTATCTCTTATATATCTTTTTTATATCTCTTATATATCTCTTATATATCTCTTATATATCTCCTATATCTCTTAAATATCTCTTATATATCTCTTATATATCTCTTATATATCTCTTATATATCTCTTATATATCTCTTATCTCTTATATATCTCTTATATATCTCCTATATCTCTTATATATCTCTTATATATCTCTTATATATCTCTTATATATCTCTTATATATCTCTTATATATCTCTTATATATCTCCTATATCTCTTATATATTTCTTATATATCTCTTATATATCTCCTATATCTCTTATATATCTCTTATATATCTCTTATCTCTTATATATCTCTTATATAAGAGATATAGGAGATATATAAGAGATATATAAGAGATAAGAGATATAAAAGATATATATAAGAGATATAGGAGATATATAAGAGATATATAAGAAATATATAAGAGATAAGAGATATATAAGAGATATAGGAGATATATAAGAGATATATATCTCTTATATATCTCTTATATATCTCTTATATATCTCTTATATATCTCTTTTGTATCTCTTATATATCTCTTATATATCTCTTATATATCTCTTATATATCTCCTATATCTCTTATATATCTCTTATATATCTCTTATATATTTCTTATATATCTCCTATATCTCTTATATATCTCTTATATATCTCTTATTTATCTCTTATATATCTCTTATATATCTCTTATGTATCTTTTTTATATCTCTTATATATCTCTTACATATCTCTTATATATCTCTTATATATCTCTTATATATCTCTTATGTATCTCTTATATATCTTTTTTGTATCTCTTATGTATCTCTTATATATCTCTTATGTATCTCTTATATATCTCTTATATATCTCTTATATATCTCTTATATATCTCCTATATCTCTTATATATCTCTTATATATCTCTTATATATCTCTTATGTATCTCTTATCTCTTATATATCTCTTATATATCTCTTATATATCTCTTATCTCTTATATATCTCTTATATATCTCTTATATATCTCTTATATATCTCTTATGTATCTCTTATATATCTCTTATGTATCTCTTATATATCTCTTATATATCTCTTATATATCTCCTATATCTCTTATATATCTCTTATATATCTCTTATTTATCTCTTATATATCTCTTATATATCTCTTATGTATCTTTTTTATATCTCTTATATATCTCTTATATATCTCTTATATATCTCTTATATATCTCTTATATATCTCTTATGTATCTCTTATATATCTTTTTTGTATCTCTTATGTATCTCTTATGTATCTCTTATGTATCTCTTATATATCTCTTATATATCTCTTATATATCTCCTATATCTCTTATATATCTCTTATATATCTCTTATGTATCACTTATATATCTTTTTTATATCTCTTATATATCTCTTATATATCTCTTATATATCTCTTATGTATCTCTTATGTATCTTATATATCTCTTATATATCTCTTATATATCTCTTATATATCTCTTATGTATCTCTTATGTATCTCTTATATATCTTTTTTATATCTCTTATATATCTCTTATATATCTTATGTATCTCTTATGTATCTCTTATGTATCTCTTATATATCTCTTATGTATCTCTTATATATCTTTTTTATATCTCTTATATATCTCTTATATATCTCCTATATCTCTTATATATCTCTTATATATCTCTTATATATCTCTTATATATCTCTTATATATCTCTTATATATCTCTTATCTCTTATATATCTCTTATATATCTCCTATATCTCTTATATATCTCTTATATATCTCTTATATATCTCTTATATATCTCTTATATATCTCTTATATATCTCTTATATATCTCTTATCTCTTATATATTTCTTATATATCTCTTATATATCTCCTATATCTCTTATATATCTCTTATATATCTCTTATCTCTTATATATCTCTTATATATCTCTTATATATCTCTTATATATCTCTTATATATCTCCTATATCTCTTATATATCTCTTATATTTCCTATATCTCTTATATATCTCTTATATATCTCTATATCTCTTATATATCTCTTATATGTCTCTTATATATCTCTTATATATCTCTTATCTCTTATATATCTCTTATATATCTCTTATATATCTCTTATATATCTCTTATATATCTCTTATCTCTTATATATCTCTTATATATCTCCTATATATCTCTTATATATCTCTTATATATCTCTTATATATCTCTTATATATCTCTTATATATCTCCTATATATCTCTTATCTCCTATATATCTCTTATATATCTCTTATGTATCTCTTATATATCTCTTATATCTCTTATATATCTCTTATATATCTCTTATATATCTCTTATATATCTCTTATATATCTCTTATATATCTCTTATCTCTTATATATCTCCTATATCTCCTATATCTCTTATATATCTCTTATATATCTCTTATATATCTCTTATATATCTCTTATATATCTCTTATCTCTTATATATCTCCTATATATCTCTTATATATCTCCTATATATCTCTTATGTATATCTTATATATATCTCTTATATATCTCTTATGTATCTCTTATATATCTCTTATATATCTCTTATATATCTCTTATATATCTCTTATCGCTTATATATCTCTTATATATCTCTTATGTATCTCTTATGTATCTCTTATGTATCTCTTATGTATCTCTTATATATCTCTTATATATCTCTTATATATCTCTTATATATCTCTTATATATCTCTTATATATCTCTTATATATCTCTTATATATATATATATATATATATATATATATATCTTATATATCTCTTATATATCTCTTATGTATCTCTTATATATCTCTTATATATCTCTTATATATCTCTTATATATCTCTTATATATCTCTTATATATCTTTTTTATATCTCTTATACATCTCTTATGTATCTCTTATATATCTCTTATGTATCTCTTATGTATCTCTTATGTATCTCCTATATCTCTCCTATATCTCTCCTATATCTCTCATATATCTCTCATATATCTCTTATATATCTCTTATATATCTCCTATATCTCTTATATCTCTTATATATCTCTTATATATCTCTTATATATCTCTTATAGATCTCTTATAGATCTCTTATATATCTCTTATATATCTCTTATATATCTCTTATATATCTCTTATATATCTCTTATATATCTCTTATATATCTCCTATATCTCATATATCTCTTATTTATCTCTTATATATCTCTTATATATCTCTTATGTATCTTTTTTATATCTCTTATATATCTCTTATATATCTCTTATATATCTCTTATATATCTCTTATGTATCTCTTATGTATCTCTTATATATCTTTTTTGTATCTCTTATGTATCTCTTATATATCTCTTATGTATCTCTTATATATCTCTTATATATCTCTTATATATCTCTTATATATCTCTTATATATCTCTTATATATCTCCTATATCTCTTATATATCTCTTATATATCTCTTATGTATCTCTTATGTATCTCTTATATATCTCCTATATCTCTTATATATCTCTTATATATCTCTTATATATCTCTTATGTATCTCTTATGTATCTCTTATGTATCTCTTATATATCTCTTATATATCTCTTATATATCTCTTATATATCTCTTATGTATCTCTTATCTCTTATCTCTTATATATCTCTTATATATCTCTTATATATCTCTTATATATCTCTTATATATCTCTTATGTATCTCTTATGTATCTCTTATATATCTCTTATGTATCTCTTATGTATCTCTTATGTATCTCTTATCTCTTATATATCTCTTATATATCTCTTATATATCTCTTATATATCTCTTATATATCTCTTATATATCTCTTATATATCTCTTATATATCTCTTATATATCTCTTATATATCTCTTATGTATCTCTTATCTCTTATATATCTCTTATATATCTCTTATATATCTCTTATATATCTGTTATATATCTCTTATATATCTCTTATGTATCTCTTATATATCTCTTATGTATCTCTTATGTATCTCTTATGTATCTCTTATGTATCTCTTATGTATCTCCTATATCTCTCCTATATCTCTCCTATATCTCTCCTATATCTCCTATATCTCTTATGTATCTCTTATATATCTCTTATATAGCTCTTATATATCTCTTATATATCTCTTATATATCTCTTATATATCTCTTATGTATCTCTTATGTATCTCTTATGTATCTCTTATATATCTCTTATGTATCTCTTATGTATCTCTTATGTATCTTTTTTGTATCTCTTATATATCTCTTATATATCTCTTATGTATCTCTTATGTATCTCTTATGTATCTCTTATGTATCTCCTATATCTCTCCTATATCTCTCCTATATCTCCTATATCTCTTATGTATCTCTTATATATCTCTTATATATCTCTTATATATCTCTTATATATCTCTTATATATCTCTTATATATCTCTTATGTATCTCTTATGTATCTCTTATGTATCTCTTATATATCTCTTATGTATCTCTTATGTATCTCTTATGTATCTCTTATGTATCTCTTATATATCTTTTTTATATCTCTTATATATCTCTTATATATCTCTTATATATCTATTATGTATCTCTTATGTATCTCTTATGTATCTCTTATGTATCTCTTATATATCTCTTATATATCTCTTATATATTTCTTATATATCTCCTATATCTCTTATATATCTCTTATATATCTCTTATTTATCTCTTATATATCTCTTATATATCTCTTATGTATCTTTTTTATATCTCTTATATATCTCTTACATATCTCTTATATATCTCTTATATATCTCTTATATATCTCTTATGTATCTCTTATATATCTTTTTTGTATCTCTTATGTATCTCTTATATATCTCTTATGTATCTCTTATATATCTCTTATATATCTCTTATATATCTCTTATGTATCTCTTATCTCTTATATATCTCTTATATATCTCTTATATATCTCTTATCTCTTATATATCTCTTATATATCTCTTATATATCTCTTATATATCTCTTATATATCTCTTATGTATCTCTTATATATCTCTTATGTATCTCTTATATATCTCTTATATATCTCTTATATATCTCCTATATCTCTTATATATCTCTTATATATCTCTTATTTATCTCTTATATATCTCTTATATATCTCTTATGTATCTTTTTTATATCTCTTATATATCTCTTATATATCTCTTATATATCTCTTATATATCTCTTATATATCTCTTATGTATCTCTTATATATCTTTTTTGTATCTCTTATGTATCTCTTATATATCTCTTATGTATCTCTTATATATCTCTTATATATCTCTTATATATCTCCTATATCTCTTATATATCTCTTATATATCTCTTATGTATCACTTATATATCTTTTTTATATCTCTTATATATCTCTTATATATCTCTTATATATCTCTTATGTATCTCTTATGTATCTCTTATATATCTCTTATATATCTCTTATATATCTCTTATGTATCTCTTATGTATCTCTTATATATCTTTTTTATATCTCTTATATATCTCTTATATATCTTATGTATCTCTTATGTATCTCTTATGTATCTCTTATATATCTCTTATGTATCTCTTATATATCTTTTTTATATCTCTTATATATCTCTTATATATCTCCTATATCTCTTATATATCTCTTATATATCTCTTATATATCTCTTATATATCTCTTATATATCTCTTATATATCTCTTATATATCTCTTATCTCTTATATATCTCTTATATATCTCCTATATCTCTCTTATATATCTCTTATATATCTCTTATATATCTCTTATCTCTTATATATTTCTTATATATCTCTTATATATCTCCTATATCTCTTATATATCTCTTATATATCTCTTATCTCTTATATATCTCTTATATATCTCTTATATATCTCTTATATATCTCTTATATATCTCTTATATATCTCCTATATCTCTTATATATCTCTTATATTTCCTATATCTCTTATATATCTCTTATATATCTCTATATCTCTTATATATCTCTTATATATCTCTTATATATCTCTTATCTCTTATATATCTCTTATATATCTCTTATATATCTCTTATATATCTCTTATATATCTCTTATCTCTTATATATCTCTTATATATCTCCTATATATCTCTTATATATCTCTTATATATCTCTTATATATCTCTTATATATCTCTTATATATCTCCTATATATCTCTTATCTCCTATATATCTCTTATATATCTCTTATGTATCTCTTATATATCTCTTATATCTCTTATATATCTCTTATATATCTCTTATATATCTCTTATATATCTCTTATATATCTCTTATCTCTTATATATCTCCTATATCTCCTATATCTCTTATATATCTCTTATATATCTCTTATATATCTCTTATATATCTCTTATATATCTCTTATCTCTTATATATCTCTTATATATCTCCTATATCTCTTATATATCTCTTATATATCTCTATCTCTTATATATCTTATATATCTCCTATATATCTCCTATATATCTCTTATATATCTCCTATATATCTCTTATGTATATCTTATATATATCTCTTATATATCTCTTATGTATCTCTTATATATCTCTTATATATCTCTTATATATCTCTTATATATCTCTTATCGCTTATATATCTCTTATATATCTCTTATGTATCTCTTATGTATCTCTTATGTATCTCTTATGTATCTCTTATATATCTCTTATATATCTCTTATATATCTCTTATATATCTCTTATATATCTCTTATATATCTCTTATATATCTCTTATATATATATATATATATATATATATATATATATATATATATATATATATATATATATATATATATATATATCTTATATATTTCTTATATATCTCTTATGTATCTCTTATGTATCTCTTATATATCTCTTATATATCTCTTATATATCTCTTATATATCTCTTATATATCTTTTTTATATCTCTTATATATCTCTTATGTATCTCTTATATATCTCTTATGTATCTCTTATGTATCTCTTATGTATCTCCTATATCTCTCCTATATCTCTCCTATATCTCTCATATATCTCTCATATATCTCTTATATATCTCTTATATATCTCCTATATCTCTTATATCTCTTATATATCTCTTATATATCTCTTATATATCTCTTATAGATCTCTTATAGATCTCTTATATATCTCTTATATATCTCTTATATATCTCTTATATATCTCTTATATATCTCTTATATATCTCTTATATATCTCTTATATATCTCCTATATCTCATATATCTCTTATTTATCTCTTATATATCTCTTATATATCTCTTATGTATCTTTTTTATATCTCTTATATATCTCTTATATATCTCTTATATATCTCTTATATATCTCTTATATATCTCTTATGTATCTCTTATGTATCTCTTATATATCTTTTTTGTATCTCTTATGTATCTCTTATATATCTCTTATGTATCTCTTATATATCTCTTATATATCTCTTATATATCTCTTATATATCTCTTATATATCTCCTATATCTCTTATATATCTCTTATATATCTCTTATGTATCTCTTATGTATCTCTTATATATCTCCTATATCTCTTATATATCTCTTATATATCTCTTATATATCTCTTATGTATCTCTTATGTATCTCTTATGTATCTCTTATATATCTCTTATATATCTCTTATATATCTCTTATGTATCTCTTATCTCTTATCTCTTATATATCTCTTATATATCTCTTATATATCTCTTATATATCTCTTATATATCTCTTATGTATCTCTTATGTATCTCTTATATATCTCTTATATATCTCTTATGTATCTCTTATGTATCTCTTATGTATCTCTTATCTCTTATATATCTCTTATATATCTCTTATATATCTCTTATATATCTCTTATATATCTCTTATATATCTCTTATATATCTCTTATATATCTCTTATGTATCTCTTATCTCTTATATATCTCTTATATATCTCTTATATATCTCTTATATATCTCTTATATATCTCTTATATATCTCTTATGTATCTCTTATATATCTCTTATGTATCTCTTATGTATCTCTTATGTATCTCTTATATATCTCTTATATATCTCTTATGTATCTCCTATATCTCTCCTATATCTCTCCTATATCTCTCCTATATCTCCTATATCTCTTATGTATCTCTTATATATCTCTTATATATCTCTTATATATCTCTTATATATCTCTTCTATATCTCTTATATATCTCTTATATATCTCTTATATATCTCTTATGTATCTCTTATGTATCTCTTATGTATCTCTTATATATCTCTTATGTATCTCTTATGTATCTCTTATGTATCTTTTTTGTATCTCTTATATATCTCTTATATATCTCTTATGTATCTCTTATGTATCTCTTATGTATCTCTTATGTATCTCCTATATCTCTCCTATATCTCTCCTATATCTCTCCTATATCTCCTATATCTCTTATGTATCTCTTATATATCTCTTATATATCTCTTATATATCTCTTATATATCTCTTATATATCTCTTATGTATCTCTTATGTATCTCTTATGTATCTCTTATATATCTCTTATGTATCTCTTATGTATCTCTTATGTATCTCTTATGTATCTCTTATATATCTTTTTTATATCTCTTATATATCTCTTATATATCTCTTATATATCTATTATGTATCTCTTATGTATCTCTTATGTATCTCTTATGTATCTCTTATATATCTCTTATATATCTCTTATATATCTCTTATATATCTCCTATATCTCTTATATCTCTTATATATCTCTTATATATCTCTTATATATCTCTTATCTCTTATAGATCTCTTATAGATCTCTTATAGATCTCTTATATATCTCTTATATATCTCTTATATATCTCTTATATATCTCTTATATATCTCTTATATATCTCTTATATATCTCCTATATCTCTTATATATCTCTTATTTATCTCTTATATATCTCTTATATATCTCTTATGTATCTTTTTTATATCTCTTATATATCTCTTATATATCTCTTATATATCTCTTATATATATTTTTTGTATCTCTTATGTATCTCTTATATATCTCTTATGTATCTCTTATATATCTCTTATATATCTCTTATATATCTCCTATATCTCTTATATATCTCTTATATATCTCTTATTTATCTCTTATATATCTCTTATATATCTCTTATGTATCTTTTTTATATCTCTTATATATCTCTTATATATCTCTTATATATCTCTTATGTATCTTTTTTATATCTCTTATATATCTCTTATATATCTCTTATATATCTCTTATGTATCTTTTTTATATCTCTTATATATCTCTTATATATCTCTTATGTATCTCTTATCTCTTATATATCTCTTATATATCTCTTATATATCTCTTATGTATCTCTTATGTATCTCTTATGTATCTCTTATGTATCTCTTATGTATCTCTTATGTATCTCTTATATATCTCTTATATATCTCTTATATATCTCTTATATATATATATATATCTCTTATATATCTCTTATATATCTCTTATATATCTCTTATGTATCTCTTATGTATCTCTTATGTATCTCTTATGTATCTCTTATGTATCTCTTATATATCTCTTATATATCTCTTATATATCTCTTATATATCTCTTATATATCTCTTATATATCTTTTTTATATCTCTTATATATCTCTTATCTCTTATCTCTTATATATCTCTTATATATCTCCTATATCTCTTATATATCTCTTATGTATCTCTTATGTATCTCTTATGTATCTCCTATATCTCTCCTATATCTCTACTATATCTCTCCTATATCTCTCATATATCTCTCATATATCTCTTATATATCTCTTATATATCTCCTATATCTCTTATATCTCTTATATATCTCTTATATATCTCTTAGATATCTCTTATATATCTCTTATAGATCTCTTATAGATCTCTTATATATCTCTTATATATCTCTTATATATCTCTTATATATCTCTTATATATCTCTTATATCTCTTATATATCTCTTATATATCTCTTATTTATCTCTTATATATCTCTTATATATCTCTTATGTATCTTTTTTATATCTCTTATATATCTCTTATATATCTCTTATATATCTCTTATATATCTCTTATATATCTCTTATGTATCTCTTATGTATCTCTTATGTATCTCTTATGTATCTCTTATGTATCTCTTATATATCTCTTATGTATCTCTTATATATCTCTTATATATCTCTTATATATCTCTTATATATCTCTTATATATCTCTTATATATCTCTTATATATCTCCTATATCTCTTATATATCTCTTATATATCTCTTATGTATCTCTTATCTCTTATATATCTCTTATATATCTCTTATATATCTCTTATCTCTTATATATCTCTTATATATCTCTTATATATCTCTTATATATCTTTTATGTATCTCTTATATATCTCTTATGTATCTCTTATATATCTCTTATATATCTCTTATATATCTCTTATATATCTCTTATATATCTCTTATATATCTCTTATATATCTCTTATATATCTCCTATATCTCTTATATATCTCTTATATATCTCTTATATATCTCTTATATATCTCTTATGTATCTCTTATATATCTCTTATGTATCTCTTATATATCTCTTATATATCTCTTATATATCTCTTATATATCTCTTATATATCTCTTATGTATCTCTTATCTCTTATATATCTCTTATATATCTCTTATATATCTCTTATATATCTCTTATATATCTCTTATATATCTCTTATGTATCTCTTATGTATCTCTTATGTATCTCTTATGTATCTCTTATGTATCTCTTATGTATCTCTTATGTATCTCTTATGTATCTCTTATATATCTTTTTTATATCTCTTATATATCTCTTATATATCTCCTATATCTCTTATATATCTCTTATGTATCTCTTATATATCTCTTATATATCTCTTATATATCTCCTATATCTCTTATATATCTCTTATATATCTCTTATATATCTCTTATATATCTCTTATATATCTCTTATGTATCTCTTATATATCTTTTTTGTATCTCTTATGTATCTCTTATATATCTCTTATGTATCTCTCCTATATCTCTCCTATATCTCTCCTATATCTCTTATATATCTCTTATATATCTCCTATATCTCTTATATATCTCTTATATATCTCTTATATATCTCTTATCTCTTATAGATCTCTTATAGATCTCTTATAGATCTCTTATATATCTCTTATATATCTCTTATATATCTCTTATATATCTCTTATATATCTCTTATATATCTCTTATATATCTCCTATATCTCTTATATATCTCTTATATATCTCTTATATATCTCCTATATCTCTTATATATCTCTTATATATCTCTTATCTCTTATATATCTCTTATATATCTCTTATATATCTCTTATATATCTCCTATATCTCTTATATATCTCTTATATATCTCTTATATATCTCTTATATATCTCCTATATCTCTTATATATCTCTTATTTATCTCTTATATATCTCTTATATATCTCTTATATATCTCTTATATATCTCTTATGTATCTCTTATGTATCTTTTTTGTATCTCTTATGTATCTCTTATATATCTCTTATGTATCTCTTATATATCTCTTATATATCTCTTATATATCTCCTATATCTCTTATATATCTCTTATATATCTCTTATATATCTCTTATGTATCTCTTATCTCTTATATATCTCTTATATATCTCTTATATATCTCTTATCTCTTATATATCTCTTATATATCTCTTATATATCTCTTATATATCTCTTATGTATCTCTTATATATCTCTTATGTATCTCTTATATATCTCTTATATATCTCTTATATATCTCCTATATCTCTTATATATCTCTTATGTATCTCTTATTTATCTCTTATATATCTCTTATATATCTCTTATGTATCTTTTTTATATCTCTTATATATCTCTTATATATCTCTTATATATCTCTTATATATCTCTTATATATCTCTTATATATCTCTTATGTATCTCTTATGTATCTCTTATGTATCTCTTATATATCTTTTTTATATCTCTTATATATCTCTTATATATCTCCTATATCTCTTATATATCTCTTATTTATCTCTTATATATCTCTTATATATCTCTTATATATCTCTTATATATCTCTTATATATCTCTTATATATCTCTTATATATCTCTTATATATCTCTTATGTATCTCTTATATATCTCTTATGTATCTCTTATGTATCTCTTATGTATCTCTTATGTATCTCCTATATCTCTCCTATATCTCTCCTATATCTCTCCTATATCTCCTATATCTCTTATGTATCTCTTATATATCTCTTATATATCTCTTATATATCTCTTATATATCTCTTATATATCTCTTATATATCTCTTATATATCTCTTATATATCTCTTATATATCTCTTATGTATCTCTTATGTATCTCTTATGTATCTCTTATGTATCTCTTATGTATCTTTTTTGTATCTCTTATATATCTCTTATATATCTCTTATGTATCTCTTATGTATCTCTTATGTATCTCTTATGTATCTCCTATATCTCTCCTATATCTCTCCTATATCTCTCCTATATCTCCTATATCTCTTATGTATCTCTTATATATCTCTTATATATCTCTTATATATCTCTTATATATCTCTTATATATCTCTTATATATCTCTTATATATCTCTTATGTATCTCTTATGTATCTCTTATGTATCTCTTATATATCTCTTATGTATCTCTTATGTATCTCTTATGTATCTCTTATGTATCTCTTATATATCTTTTTTTATATCTCTTATATATCTCTTATATATCTCTTATATATCTCTTATATATCTATTATGTATCTCTTATGTATCTCTTATGTATCTCTTATGTATCTCTTATATATCTCTTATATATCTCTTATATATCTCTTATATATCTCCTATATCTCTTATATCTCTTATATATCTCTTATATATCTCTTATATATCTCTTATCTCTTATAGATCTCTTATAGATCTCTTATAGATCTCTTATAGATCTCTTATATATCTCTTATATATCTCTTATATATCTCTTATATATCTCTTATATATCTCTTATATATCTCTTATATATCTCTTATATATCTCCTATATCTCTTATATATCTCTTATTTATCTCTTATATATCTCTTATATATCTCTTATATATCTCTTATGTATCTTTTTTATATCTCTTATATATCTCTTATATATCTCTTATATATCTCTTATATATATTTTTTGTATCTCTTATGTATCTCTTATGTATCTCTTATATATCTCTTATATATCTCTTATATATCTCCTATATCTCTTATATATCTCTTATATATCTCTTATTTATCTCTTATATATCTCTTATATATCTCTTATGTATCTTTTTATATCTCTTATATATCTCTTATATATCTCTTATATATCTCTTATGTATCTTTTTTATATCTCTTATATATCTCTTATATATCTCTTATATATCTCTTATGTATCTTTTTTATATCTCTTATATATCTCTTATATATCTCTTATATATCTCTTATGTATCTTTTTTATATCTCTTATATATCTCTTATATATCTCTTATGTATCTCTTATCTCTTATATATCTCTTATATATCTCTTATATATCTCTTATGTATCTCTTATGTATCTCTTATGTATCTCTTATGTATCTCTTATGTATCTCTTATGTATCTCTTATATATCTCTTATATATCTCTTATATATCTCTTATATATCTCTTATATATCTCTTATATATCTTATATATCTCTTATATATCTCTTATATATCTCTTATATATCTCCTATATCTCTTATATATCTCTTATATATCTCTTATTTATCTCTTATATATCTCTTATATATCTCTTATGTATCTTTTTTATATCTCTTATATATCTCTTATATATCTCTTATATATCTCTTATATATCTCTTATATATCTCTTATGTATCTCTTATGTATCTCTTATGTATCTCTTATATATCTTTTTTATATCTCTTATATATCTCTTATATATCTCCTATATCTCTTATATATCTCTTATTTATCTCTTATATATCTCTTATATATCTCTTATGTATCTCTTATGTATCTCTTATGTATCTCTTATGTATCTCTTATATATCTCTTATATATCTCTTATATATCTCTTATATATCTCTTATATATCTCTTATATATCTTTTTTATATCTCTTATATATCTCTTATCTCTTATCTCTTATATATCTCTTATATATCTCCTATATCTCTTATATATCTCTTATGTATCTCTTATGTATCTCTTATGTATCTCCTATATCTCTCCTATATCTCTACTATATCTCTCCTATATCTCTCATATATCTCTCATATATCTCTTATATATCTCTTATATATCTCCTATATCTCTTATATCTCTTATATATCTCTTATATATCTCTTATATATCTCTTATATATCTCTTATAGATCTCTTATAGATCTCTTATATATCTCTTATATATCTCTTATATATCTCTTATATATCTCTTATATCTCTTATATATCTCTTATATATCTCTTATTTATCTCTTATATATCTCTTATATATCTCTTATGTATCTTTTTTATATCTCTTATATATCTCTTATATATCTCTTATATATCTCTTATATATCTCTTATGTATCTCTTATGTATCTCTTATGTATCTCTTATGTATCTCTTATGTATCTCTTATGTATCTCTTATGTATCTCTTATATATCTCTTATGTATCTCTTATATATCTCTTATATATCTCTTATATATCTCTTATATATCTCTTATATATCTCTTATATATCTCTTATATATCTCCTATATATCTCTTATATATCTCTTATATATCTCTTATGTATCTCTTATCTCTTATATATCTCTTATATATCTCTTATATATCTCTTATCTCTTATATATCTCTTATATATCTCTTATATATCTCTTATATATCTCTTATATATCTTTTATGTATCTCTTATATATCTCTTATATATCTCTTATATATCTCTTATATATCTCTTATATATCTCTTATATATCTCTTATATATCTCTTATATATCTCTTATATATCTCTTATATATCTCCTATATCTCTTATATATCTCTTATATATCTCTTATATATCTCTTATGCATCTCTTATATATCTCTTATGTATCTCTTATATATCTCTTATATATCTCTTATATATCTCTTATATATCTCTTATATATCTCTTATGTATCTCTTATCTCTTATATATCTCTTATATATCTCTTATATATCTCTTATATATCTCTTATATATCTCTTATATATCTCTTATATATCTCTTATATATCTCTTATGTATCTCTTATGTATCTCTTATGTATCTCTTATGTATCTCTTATGTATCTCTTATGTATCTCTTATGTATCTCTTATATATCTTTTTTATATCTCTTATATATCTCTTATATATCTCCTATATCTCTTATATATCTCTTATGTATCTCTTATATATCTCTTATATATCTCTTATATATCTCTTATATATCTCCTATATCTCTTATATATCTCTTATATATCTCTTATATATCTCTTATATATCTCTTATGTATCTCTTATATATCTTTTTTGTGTCTCTTATGTATCTCTTTTATATCTCTTATGTATCTCTCCTATATCTCTCCTATATCTCTCCTATATCTCTTATATATCTCTTCTATATCTCTTATATATCTCTTATATATCTCTTATATATCTCTTATATATCTCTTATATATCTCTTATCTCTTATAGATCTCTTATAGATCTCTTATAGATCTCTTATAGATCTCTTATATATCTCTTATATATCTCTTATATATCTCTTATATATCTCTTATATATCTCTTATATATCTCCTATATCTCTTATATATCTCTTATATATCTCTTATATATCTCCTATATCTCTTATATATCTCTTATATATCTCCTATATCTCTTATATATCTCTTATATATCTCTTATATATCTCCTATATCTCTTATATATCTCTTATATATCTCTTATATATCTCTTATATATCTCCTATATCTCTTATATATCTCTTATTTATCTCTTATATATCTCTTATATATCTCTTATGTATCTTTTTTAGATCTCTTATATATCTCTTATATATCTCTTATATATCTCTTATGTATCTCTTATGTATCTCTTATATATCTTTTTTGTATCTCTTATGTATCTCTTATATATCTCTTATGTATCTCTTATATATCTCTTATATATCTCTTATATATCTCCTATATCTCTTATATATCTCTTATATATCTCTTATATATCTCTTATGTATCTCTTATCTCTTATATATCTCTTATATATCTCTTATATATCTCTTATCTCTTATATATCTCTTATATATCTCTTATATATCTCTTATATATCTCTTATATATCTCTTATGTATCTCTTATATATCTCTTATATATCTCTTATATATCTCCTATATCTCTTATATATCTATTATATATCTCTTATATATCTCTTATGTATCTCTTATCTCTTATATATCTCTTATATATCTCTTATATATCTCTTATCTCTTATATATCTCTTATATATCTCTTATATATCTCTTATATATCTCTTATGTATCTCTTATATATCTCTTATGTATCTCTTATATATCTCTTATATATCTCTTATATATCTCCTATATCTCTTATATATCTCTTATATATCTCTTATTTATCTCTTATATATCTCTTATATATCTCTTATGTATCTTTTTTATATCTCTTATATATCTCTTATATATCTCTTATATATCTCTTATATATCTCTTATATATCTCTTATGTATCTCTTATGTATCTCTTATGTATCTCTTATATATCTTTTTTATATCTCTTATATATCTCTTATATATCTCCTATATCTCTTATATATCTCTTATATATCTCTTATATATCTCTTATATATCTCTTATATATCTCTTATATATCTCTTATATATCTCTTATATATCTCTTATCTCTTATATATCTCTTATATATCTCCTATATCTCTTATATATCTCTTATATATCTCTTATATATCTCTTATATATCTCTTATATATCTCTTATATATCTCTTATATATCTCCTATATCTCTTATATATCTCTTATATTTCCTATATCTCTTATATATCTCTTATATATCTCTATATCTCTTATATATCTCTTATATATCTCTTATATATCTCTTATATATCTCTTATCTCTTATATATCTCTTATATATCTCTTATATATCTCTTATATATCTCTTATATATCTCTTATCTCTTATATATCTCTTATATATCTCCTATATATCTCTTATATATCTCTTATATATCTCTTATATATCTCTTATATATCTCCTATATATCTCTTATCTCCTATATATCTCTTATATATCTCTTATGTATCTCTTATATATCTCTTATATCTCTTATATATCTCTTATATATCTCTTATATATCTCTTATATATCTCTTATATATCTCTTATATATCTCTTATCTCTTATATATCTCCTATATCTCCTATATCTCTTATATATCTCTTATATATCTCTTATATATCTCTTATATATCTCTTATATATCTCTTATCTCTTATATATCTCTTATATATCTCCTATATCTCTTATATATCTCTTATATATCTCTTATATATCTCTTATATATCTCTTATATATCTCTTATCTCTTATATATCTCTTATATATCTCCTATATCTCTTATTATCTCTTATATATCTCTTATATATCTCTATCTCTTATATATCTTATATATCTCCTATATATCTCCTATATATCTCTTATATATCTCCTATATATCTCTTATGTATATCTTATATATATCTCTTATATATCTCTTATGTATCTCTTATATATCTCTTATATATCTCTTATATATCTCTTATATATCTCTTATCGCTTATATATCTCTTATATATCTCTTATGTATCTCTTATGTATCTCTTATGTATCTCTTATGTATCTCTTATATATCTCTTATATATCTCTTATATATCTCTTATATATCTCTTATATATCTCTTATGTATCTCTTATGTATCTCTTATATATCTCTTATATATCTCTTATATATCTCTTATATATCTCTTATATATCTTTTTTATATCTCTTATATATCTCTTATGTATCTCTTATGTATCTCTTATGTATCTCTTATGTATCTCTTATGTATCTCTTATGTATCTCTTATATATCTCTTATATATCTCTTATATATCTCTTATATATCTCTTATATATCTCTTATATATCTTTTTTATATCTCTTATATATCTCTTATGTATCTCTTATGTATCTCTTATGTATCTCTTATGTATCTCTTATGTATCTCTTATGTATCTCTTATATATCTTTTTTATATCTCTTATATATCTCTTATATATCTCTTATATATCTCTTATATATCTCTTATAGATCTCTTATAGATCTCTTATAGATCTCTTATATATCTCTTATATATCTCTTATATATCTCTTATATATCTCTTATATATCTCTTATATATCTCTTATATATCTCCTATATCTCATATATCTCTTATTTATCTCTTATATATCTCTTATATATCTCTTATGTATCTTTTTTATATCTCTTATATATCTCTTATATATCTCTTATATATCTCTTATATATCTCTTATGTATCTCTTATGTATCTCTTATATATCTTTTTTGTATCTCTTATGTATCTCTTATATATCTCTTATGTATCTCTTATATATCTCTTATATATCTCTTATATATCTCTTATATATCTCTTATATATCTCTTATATATCTCCTATATCTCTTATATATCTCTTATATATCTCTTATGTATCTCTTATGTATCTCTTATATATCTCCTATATCTCTTATATATCTCTTATATATCTCTTATATATCTCTTATGTATCTCTTATGTATCTCTTATGTATCTCTTATATATCTCTTATATATCTCTTATATATCTCTTATATATCTCTTATGTATCTCTTATCTCTTATCTCTTATATATCTCTTATATATCTCTTATATATCTCTTATATATCTCTTATATATCTCTTATGTATCTCTTATGTATCTCTTATATATCTCTTATATATCTCTTATGTATCTCTTATGTATCTCTTATGTATCTCTTATCTCTTATATATCTCTTATATATCTCTTATATATCTCTTATATATCTCTTATATATCTCTTATATATCTCTTATATATCTCTTATATATCTCTTATGTATCTCTTATCTCTTATATATCTCTTATATATCTCTTATATATCTCTTATATATCTCTTATATATCTCTTATGTATCTCTTATATATCTCTTATGTATCTCTTATGTATCTCTTATGTATCTCTTATGTATCTCTTATGTATCTCCTATATCTCTCCTATATCTCTCCTATATCTCTCCTATATCTCCTATATCTCTTATGTATCTCTTATATATCTCTTATATATCTCTTATATATCTCTTATATATCTCTTATATATCTCTTATATATCTCTTATATATCTCTTATATATCTCTTATGTATCTCTTATGTATCTCTTATGTATCTCTTATATATCTCTTATGTATCTCTTATGTATCTCTTATGTATCTTTTTTGTATCTCTTATATATCTCTTATATATCTCTTATGTATCTCTTATGTATCTCTTATGTATCTCTTATGTATCTCCTATATCTCTCCTATATCTCTCCTATATCTCTCCTATATCTCCTATATCTCTTATGTATCTCTTATATATCTCTTATATATCTCTTATATATCTCTTATATATCTATTATATATCTCTTATATATCTCTTATGTATCTCTTATGTATCTCTTATGTATCTCTTATATATCTCTTATGTATCTCTTATGTATCTCTTATGTATCTCTTATGTATCTCTTATATATCTTTTTTATATCTCTTATATATCTCTTATTTATCTCTTATATATCTCTTATATATCTCTTATGTATCTTTTTTATATCTCTTATATATCTCTTATATATCTCTTATATATCTCTTATATATCTCTTATGTATCTCTTATGTATCTCTTATGTATCTCTTATGTATCTCTTATGTATCTCTTATGTATCTCTTATGTATCTCTTATATATCTCTTATATATCTCTTATATATCTCTTATATATCTCTTATATATCTCTTATATATCTCTTATATATCTCCTATATATCTCCTATATCTCTTATATATCTCTTATATATCTCTTATATATCTCTTATGTATCTCTTATCTCTTATATATCTCTTATATATCTCTTATATATCTCTTATCTCTTATATATCTCTTATATATCTCTTATATATCTCTTATATATCTCTTATATATCTTTTATGTATCTCTTATATATCTCTTATATATCTCTTATATATCTCTTATATATCTCTTATATATCTCTTATATATCTCTTATATATCTCCTATATCTCTTATATATCTCTTATATATCTCTTATATATCTCTTATATATCTCTTATGTATCTCTTATATATCTCTTATGTATCTCTTATATATCTCTTATATATCTCTTATATATCTCTTATATATCTCTTATATATCTCTTATGTATCTCTTATCTCTTATATATCTCTTATATATCTCTTATATATCTCTTATATATCTCTTATATATCTCTTATATATCTCTTATATATCTCTTATGTATCTCTTATGTATCTCTTATGTATCTCTTATGTATCTCTTATGTATCTCTTATGTATCTCTTATGTATCTCTTATGTATCTCTTATATATCTTTTTTATATCTCTTATATATCTCTTATATATCTCCTATATATCTTATATATCTCTTATGTATCTCTTATATATCTCTTATATATCTCTTATATATCTCCTATATCTCTTATATATCTCTTATATATCTCTTATATATCTCTTATATATCTCTTATGTATCTCTTATATATCTTTTTTGTATCTCTTATGTATCTCTTATATATCTCTTATGTATCTCTCCTATATCTCTCCTATATCTCTCCTATATCTCTTATATATCTCTTATATATCTCCTATATCTCTTATATATCTCTTATATATCTCTTATATATCTCTTATCTCTTATAGATCTCTTATAGATCTCTTATAGATCTCTTATAGATCTCTTATAGATCTCTTATATATATCTTATATATCTCTTATATATCTCTTATATATCTATTATATATCTCTTATATATCTCTTATATATCTCCTATATCTCTTATATATCTCTTATATATCTCCTATATCTCTTATATATCTCTTATATATCTCCTATATCTCTTATATATCTCTTATATATCTCTTATATATCTCTTATATATCTCCTATATCTCTTATATATCTCTTATATATCTCTTATATATCTCTTATATATCTCCTATATCTCTTATATATCTCTTATTTATCTCTTATATATCTCTTATATATCTCTTATGTATCTTTTTTAGATCTCTTATATATCTCTTATATATCTCTTATATATCTCTTATGTATCTCTTATGTATCTCTTATATATCTTTTTTGTATCTCTTATGTATCTCTTATATATCTCTTATGTATCTCTTATATATCTCTTATATATCTCTTATATATCTCCTATATCTCTTATATATCTCTTATATATCTCTTATATATCTCTTATGTATCTCTTATCTCTTATATATCTCTTATATATCTCTTATATATCTCTTATCTCTTATATATCTCTTATATATCTCTTATATATCTCTTATATATCTCTTATGTATCTCTTATATATCTCTTATGTATCTCTTATATATCTCTTATATATCTCTTATATATCTCCTATATCTCTTATATATCTCTTATATATCTCTTATTTATCTCTTATATATCTCTTATATATCTCTTATGTATCTTTTTTATATCTCTTATATATCTCTTATATATCTCTTATATATCTCTTATATATCTCTTATATATCTCTTATGTATCTCTTATGTATCTCTTATGTATCTCTTATATATCTTTTTTATATCTCTTATATATCTCTTATATATCTCCTATATCTCTTATATATCTCTTATATATCTCTTATATATCTCTTATATATCTCTTATATATCTCTTATATATCTCTTATATATCTCTTATATATCTCTTATCTCTTATATATCTCTTATATATCTCCTATATCTCTTATATATCTCTTATATATCTCTTATATATCTCTTATATATCTCTTATATATCTCTTATATATCTCTTATATATCTCCTATATCTCTTATATATCTCTTATATTTCCTATATCTCTTATATATCTCTTATATATCTCTATATCTCTTATATATCTCTTATATATCTCTTATATATCTCTTATATATCTCTTATCTCTTATATATCTCTTATATATCTCTTATATATCTCTTATATATCTCTTATATATCTCTTATCTCTTATATATCTCTTACATATCTCCTATATATCTCTTATATATCTCTTATATATCTCTTATATATCTCTTATATATCTCCTATATATCTCTTATCTCCTATATATCTCTTATATATCTCTTATGTATCTCTTATATATCTCTTATATCTCTTATATATCTCTTATATATCTCTTATATATCTCTTATATATCTCTTATATATCTCTTATATATCTCTTATCTCTTATATATCTCCTATATCTCCTATATCTCTTATATATCTCTTATATATCTCTTATATATCTCTTATATATCTCTTATCTCTTATATATCTCTTATATATCTCCTATATCTCTTATATATCTCTTATATATCTCTTATATATCTCTTATATATCTCTTATATATCTCTTATCTCTTATATATCTCTTATATATCTCCTATATCTCTTATTATCTCTTATATATCTCTTATATATCTCTATCTCTTATATATCTTATATATCTCCTATATATCTCCTATATATCTCTTATATATCTCCTATATATCTCTTATGTATATCTTATATATATCTCTTATGTATCTCTTATGTATCTCTTATATATCTCTTATATATCTCTTATATATCTCTTATATATCTCTTATCGCTTATATATCTCTTATATATCTCTTATGTATCTCTTATGTATCTCTTATGTATCTCTTATGTATCTCTTATATATCTCTTATATATCTCTTATATATCTCTTATATATCTCTTATATATCTCTTATATATCTCTTATATATCTCTTATATATATATATATATATATATATATATATATATATATATATATATATATATATATATATATCTTATATATCTCTTATATATCTCTTATGTATCTCTTATGTATCTCTTATATATCTCTTATATATCTCTTATATATCTCTTATATATCTCTTATATATCTCTTATATATCTTTTTTATATCTCTTATATATCTCTTATGTATCTCTTATATATCTCTTATGTATCTCTTATGTATCTCTTATGTATCTCCTATATCTCTCCTATATCTCTCCTATATCTCTCATATATCTCTCATATATCTCTTATATATCTCTTATATATCTCCTATATCTCTTATATCTCTTATATATCTCTTATATATCTCTTATATATCTCTTATAGATCTCTTATAGATCTCTTATAGATCTCTTATAGATCTCTTATATATCTCTTATATATCTCTTATATATCTCTTATATATCTCTTATATATCTCTTATATATCTCTTATATATCTCCTATATCTCATATATCTCTTATTTATCTCTTATATATCTCTTATATATCTCTTATGTATCTTTTTTATATCTCTTATATATCTCTTATATATCTCTTATATATCTCTTATATATCTCTTATGTATCTCTTATGTATCTCTTATATATCTTTTTTGTATCTCTTATGTATCTCTTATATATCTCTTATGTATCTCTTATATATCTCTTATATATCTCTTATATATCTCTTATATATCTCTTATATATCTCCTATATCTCTTATATATCTCTTATATATCTCTTATGTATCTCTTATGTATCTCTTATATATCTCCTATATCTCTTATATATCTCTTATATATCTCTTATATATCTCTTATGTATCTCTTATGTATCTCTTATGTATCTCTTATATATCTCTTATATATCTCTTATATATCTCTTATATATCTCTTATGGATCTCTTATCTCTTATCTCTTATATATCTCTTATATATCTCTTATATATCTCTTATATATCTCTTATATATCTCTTATGTATCTCTTATGTATCTCTTATATATCTCTTATATATCTCTTATGTATCTCTTATGTATCTCTTATGTATCTCTTATCTCTTATATATCTCTTATATATCTCCTATATCTCTTATATATCTCTTATATATCTCTTATATATCTCTTATATATCTCTTATATATCTCTTATATATCTCTTATATATCTCCTATATCTCTTATATATCTCTTATATTTCCTATATCTCTTATATATCTCTTATATATCTCTATATCCCTTATATATCTCTTATATATCTCTTATATATCTCTTATATATCTCTTATCTCTTATATATCTCTTATATATCTCTTATATATCTCTTATATATCTCTTATATATCTCTTATCTCTTATATATCTCTTATATATCTCCTATATATCTCTTATATATCTCTTATATATCTCTTATATATCTCTTATATATCTCTTATATATCTCCTATATATCTCTTATCTCCTATATATCTCTTATATATCTCTTATGTATCTCTTATATATCTCTTATATCTCCTATATCTCTTATATATCTCTTATATATCTCTTATATATCTCTTATATATCTCTTATATATCTCTTATCTCTTATATATCTCCTATATCTCCTATATCTCTTATATATCTCTTATATATCTCTTATATATCTCTTATATATCTCTTATATATCTCTTATCTCTTATATATCTCTTATATATCTCCTATATCTCTTATATATCTCTTATATATCTCTTATATATCTCTTATATATCTCTTATATATCTCTTATCTCTTATATATCTCTTATATATCTCCTATATCTCTTATTATCTCTTATATATCTCTTATATATCTCTATCTCTTATATATCTTATATATCTCCTATATATCTCCTATATATCTCTTATATATCTCCTATATATCTCTTATGTATATCTTATATATATCTCTTATATATCTCTTATGTATCTCTTATATATCTCTTATATATCTCTTATATATCTCTTATATATCTCTTATCGCTTATATATCTCTTATATATCTCTTATGTATCTCTTATGTATCTCTTATGTATCTCTTATGTATCTCTTATATATCTCTTATATATCTCTTATATATCTCTTATATATCTCTTATATATCTCTTATATATCTCTTATATATCTCTTATATATCTCTATATCTCTTATATATCTCTTTTGTATCTCTTATATATCTCTTATATATCTCTTATATATCTCTTATATATCTCCAATATCTCTTATATATCTCTTATATATCTCTTATATATTTCTTATATATCTCCTATATCTCTTATATATCTCTTATTTATCTCTTATATATCTCTTATATATCTCTTATGTATCTTTTTTATATCTCTTATATATCTCTTATATATCTCTTATATATC
The DNA here is from genome assembly GCF_055691185.1 of Crinia signifera. Taxonomy (NCBI): domain Eukaryota; kingdom Metazoa; phylum Chordata; class Amphibia; order Anura; family Myobatrachidae; genus Crinia; species Crinia signifera. The sequence continues at coordinate 32,513,334 of NC_139228.1, read as the reverse complement.
TCTTATATATCTCTTATATATCTCTTATATATCTCTTATGTATCTCTTATATATCTTTTTTGTATCTCTTATGTATCTCTTATATATCTCTTATGTATCTCTTATATATCTCTTATATATCTCTTATATATCTCTTATATCTCTTATATATCTCTTATATATCTCTTATATATCTCTTATGTATCTCTTATCTCTTATATATCTCTTATCTCTTATATATCTCTTATATATCTCTTATGTATCTCTTATATATCTCTTATGTATCTCTTATATATCTCTTATATATCTCTTATATATCTCCTATATCTCTTATATATCTCTTATATATCTCTTATTTATCTCTTATATATCTCTTATATATCTCTTATGTATCTTTTTTATATCTCTTATATATCTCTTATATATCTCTTATATATCTCTTATATATCTCTTATATATATCTTATATATCTCTTATGTATCTCTTATATATCTTTTTTGTATCTCTTATGTATCTCTTATATATCTCTTATGTATCTCTTATATATCTCTTATATATCTCTTATATATCTCCTATATCTCTTATATATCTCTTATATATCTCTTATATATCTCCTATATCTCCTATATCTCTTATATATCTCTTATGTATCTCTTATATATCTTTTTTTATATCTCTTATATATCTCTTATATATCTCTTATATATCTCTTATGTATCTCTTATGTATCTCTTATGTATCTCTTATATATCTCTTATATATCTCTTATATATCTCTTATATATCTCTTATGTATCTCTTATGTATCTCTTATATATCTTTTTTATATCTCTTATATATCTCTTATATATCTTATGTATCTCTTATGTATCTCTTATGTATCTCTTATATATCTCTTATGTATCTCTTATATATCTTTTTTATATCTCTTATATATCTCTTATATATCTCCTATATATCTTATATATCTCTTATATATCTCTTATATATCTCTTATATATCTCTTATATATCTCTTATATATCTCTTATATATCTCTTATCTCTTATATATCTCTTATATATCTCCTATATCTCTTATATATCTCTTATCTCTTATTTATCTCTTATATATCTCTTATATATCTCTTATGTATCTTTTTTATATCTCTTATATATCTCTTATATATCTCTTATATATCTCTTATATATCTCTTATATATCTCTTATATATCTCTTATGTATCTCTTATATATCTCTTATATATCTCTTATGTATCTCTTATATATCTTTTTTGTATCTCTTATGTATCTCTTATATATCTCTTATGTATCTCTTATATATCTCTTATATATCTCTTATATATCTCCTATATCTCTTATATATCTCTTATATATCTCTTATATATTTCCTATATCTCTTATATATCTTTTATATATCTCTTATGTATCTCTTATATATCTTTTTTATATCTCTTATATATCTCTTATATATCTCTTATATATCTCTTATATATCTCTTATATATCTCTTATATATCTCTTATATATCTCTTATATATCTCTTATCTCCTATATATCTCTTATATATCTCTTATATATCTCTTATATATCTCTTATGGCTTATATATCTCTTATGTATCTCTTATATATCTCTTATCTCTTATATATCTCTTATATATCTCTTATATATCTCTTATGTATCTCTTATGTATCTCTTATATATCTCTTATATATCTCTTATATATCTCTTATATATCTCTTATATATCTCTTATCTCTTATATATCTCTTATGTATCTCTTATGTATCTCTTATATATCTCTTATATATCTCTTATATATCTCTTATATATCTCTTATATATCTCTTATCTCTTATATATCTCTTATAGATCTCTTATATATCTCCAATATCTCTTATATATCTCTTATAGATCTCTTATATATTTCTTATATATCTCCTATATCTCTTATATATCTCTTATGTATCTCTTATATATCTCTTATATATCTCTTATCTCTTATATATCTCTTATTTATCTCTTATATATCTCTTATCTCTTATATATCTCTTATCTCTTATATATCTCTTATATATCTCTTATATATCTCTTATATATCTCTTATGTATCTCTTATATATCTCTTATATATCTCTTATCTCTTATATATCTCTTATATATCTCTTATGTATCTCTTATATATCTCTTATGTATCTCTTATATATCTCTTATATATCTCTTATATATCTCCTATATCTCTTATATATCTCTTATATATAACTTATATATCTCTTATATATCTCTTATATATCTCCTATATCTCTTATATATCTCTTATGTATCTCTTATATATCTTTTTTATATCTCTTATATATCTCTTATATATCTCTTATATATCTCTTATGTATCTCTTATGTATCTCTTATATATCTCTTATATATCTCTTATATATCTCTTATATATCTCTTATGTATCTCTTATGTATCTCTTATGTATCTCTTATGTATCTCTTATATATCTCTTATATATCTCTTATATATCTCTTATATATCTCTTATGTATCTCTTATGTATCTCTTATGTATCTCTTATATATCTCTTATATATCTCTTATATATCTCTTATATATCTCTTATGTATCTCTTATGTATCTCTTATGTATCTCTTATGTATCTCCTATATCTCTCCTATATCTTTCCTATATCTCTCATATATCTCTTATATATCTCTTATATATCTCCTATATCTCTTATATATCTCTTATATATCTCTTATATATCTCTTATCTCTTATATATCTCTTATAGATCTCTTATAGATCTCTTATAGATCTCTTATATATCTCTTATATATCTCTTATATATCTCTTATATATCTCTTATATATCTCTTATGTATCTCTTATATATCTCTTATATATCTCTATATCTCTTATATATCTCTTATAGATCTCTTATAGATCTCTTATAGATCTCTTATAGATCTCTTATATATCTCTTATATATCTCTTATATATCTCTTATATATCTCTTATATATCTCTATATCTCTTATATATCTCTTATCGCTTATATATCTCTTATATATCTCTTATATATCTCCTATATCTCTTATATATCTCTTATATATCTCTTATCTCTTATATATCTCTTATATATCTCTTATATATCTCTTATATATCTCTTATATATCTCTTATATATCTCCTATATTTCTTATATATCTCTTATATATCTCTTATATATCTCCTATATCTCTTATATATCTCTTATATATCTCTTATTTATCTCTTATATATCTCTTATATATCTCTTATGTATCTTTTTTAGATCTCTTATATATCTCTTATATATCTCTTATATATCTCTTATATATCTCTTATATATCTCTTATGTATCTCTTATATATCTTTTTTGTATCTCTTATGTATCTCTTATATATCTCTTATGTATCTCTTATATATCTCTTATATATCTCTTATATATCTCCTATATCTCTTATATATCTCTTATATATCTCTTATATATCTCTTATGTATCTCTTATCTCTTATATATCTCTTATATATCTCTTATATATCTCTTATCTCTTATATATCTCTTATATATCTCTTATGTATCTCTTATATATCTCTTATGTATCTCTTATATATCTCTTATGTATCTCTTATATATCTCTTATATATCTCCTATATCTCCTATATCTCTTATATATCTCTTATATATCTCTTATTTATCTCTTATATATCTCTTATATATCTCTTATGTATCTTTTTTATATCTCTTATATATCTCTTATATATCTCTTATATATCTCTTATATATCTCTTATATATCTCTTATGTATCTCTTATGTATCTCTTATATATCTCCTATATCTCTTATATATCTCTTATATATCTCTTATGTATCTCTTATATATCTTTTTTATATCTCTTATATATCTCTTATATATCTCTTATATATCTCTTATATATCTCTTATATATCTCTTATGTATCTCTTATGTATCTCTTATATATCTTTTTTATATCTCTTATATATCTCTTATATATCTTATGTATCTCTTATGTATCTCTTATGTATCTCTTATATATCTCTTATGTATCTCTTATATATCTTTTTTATATCTCTTATATATCTCTTATATATCTCTTATATATCTCCTATATCTCTTATATATCTCTTATATATCTCTTATATATCTCTTATATATCTCTTATATATCTCTTATATATCTCTTATATATCTCTTATCTCCTATATATCTCTTATATATCTCTTATATATCTCTTATGGCTTATATATCTCTTATGTATCTCTTATATATCTCTTATATATCTCTTATCTCTTATATATCTCTTATATATCTCTTATATATCTCTTATCTCTTATATATCTCTTATATATCTCTTATATATCTCTTATCTCCTATATATCTCTTATATATCTCTTATGTATCTCTTATATATCTCTTATATATCTCTTATATATCTCTTATATATCTCTTATATATCTCTTATATATCTCTTATATATCTCTTATATCTCTTATATATCTCTTATATATCTCTTATATATCTCTTATCTCTTATATATCTCTTATCTCTTATATATCTCTTATATATCTCTTATATATCTCTTATATATCTCTTATATATCTCTTATATATCTCTTATCTCTTATATATCTCTTATATATCTCTTATGTATCTCTTATATATCTCTTATGTATCTCTTATATATCTCTTATATATCTCTTATATATCTCCTATATCTCTTATATATCTCTTATATATCTCTTATATATCTCTTATATATCTCTTATATATCTCTTATATATCTCCTATATCTCTTATATATCTCTATATCTCTTATATATCTCTTATGTATCTCTTATATATCTTTTTTATATCTCTTATATATCTCTATATCTCTTATATATCTCTTATGTATCTCTTATATATCTTTTTTATATCTCTTATATATCTCTTATGTATCTCTTATGTATCTCTTATATATCTCTTATATATCTCTTATATATCTCTTATATATCTCTTATATATCTCTTATATATCTCTTATATATCTCTTATATATATATCTCTTATATATCTCTTATATATCTCTTATATATCTCTTATATATCTCTATATCTCTTATATATCTCTTATATATCGCTTATATATCTCTTATCGCTTATATATCTCCTATATCTCTTATATATCTCTTATATATCTCTATCTCTTATATATCTTATATATCTCCTATATATCTCCTATATATCTCTTATATATCTCCTATATATCTCTTATGTATCTCTTATATATATCTCTTATATATCTCTTATGTATCTCTTATATATCTCTTATATATCTCTTATATCTTATATATCTCTTGTATATCTCTTATATATCTCCTATATCTCTTATATATCTCTTATATATCTCTTATATATCTCTTATATATCTCTATATATCTCTTATGTATCTCTTATATATATCTCTTATATATATCTTATATATCTCTATATCTCTTATATATCTCTTATATATCTCTTATATATCTCCTATATCTCTTATATATCTCTTATATATCTCTTATATATCTCTTATATATCTCTTATATATCTCTTATATATCTCTTATATATCTCTTATCTCCTATATATCTCTTATATATCTCTTATATATCTCTTATATATCTCTTATATATCTCTTATATATCTCTTATGGCTTATATATCTCTTATGTATCTCTTATATATCTCTTATATATCTCTTATCTCTTATATATCTCTTATATATCTCTTATATATCTCTTATGTATCTCTTATGTATCTCTTATGTATCTCTTATATATCTCTTATATATCTCTTATATATCTCTTATATATCTCTTATATATCTCTTATATATCTCTTATCTCTTATATATCTCTTATAGATCTCTTATATATCTCTTATTTATCTCTTATATATCTCTTATCTCTTATATATCTCTTATCTCTTATATATCTCTTATATATCTCTTATATATCTCTTATGTATCTCTTATATATCTCTTATATATCTCTTATCTCTTATATATCTCTTATATATCTCTTATGTATCTCTTATATATCTCTTATGTATCTCTTATATATCTCTTATATATCTCTTATATATCTCCTATATCTCTTATATATCTCTTATATATAACTTATATATCTCTTATATATCTCTTATATATCTCCTATATCTCTTATATATCTCTATATCTCTTATATATCTCTTATGTATCTCTTATATATCTTTTTTATATCTCTTATATATCTCTTATATATCTCTTATATATCTCTTATGTATCTCTTATGTATCTCTTATATATCTCTTATATATCTCTTATATATCTCTTATATATCTCTTATGTATCTCTTATATATCTCTTATGTATCTCTTATGTATCTCTTATGTATCTCTTATGTATCTCTTATATATCTCTTATATATCTCTTATATATCTCTTATGTATCTCTTATGTATCTCTTATGTATCTCTTATGTATCTCTTATGTATCTCTTATGTATCTCCTATATCTCTCCTATATCTCTCCTATATCTCTTATATATCTCTTATATATCTCCTATATCTCTTATATATATCTTATATATCTCTTATATATCTCTTATCTCTTATATATCTCTTATAGATCTCTTATAGACCTCTTATAGATCTCTTATAGATCTCTTATAGATCTCTTATATATCTCTTATATATCTCTTATATATCTCTTATATATCTCTATATCTCTTATATATCTCTTATATATCTCTTATAGATCTCTTATATATCTCTTATATATCTCTTATATATCTCTTATATATCTCTTATATATCTCTTATATATCTCTATATCTCTTATATATCTCTTATCGCTTATATATCTCTTATATATCTCTTATATATCTCTTATATATCTCCTATATCTCTTATATATCTCTTATATATCTCTTATCTCTTATATATCTCTTATATATCTCTTATATATCTCTTATATATCTCTTATAAATCTCCTATATCTCTTATATATCTCTTATATATCTCTTATATATCTCTTATATATCTCCTATATCTCTTATATATCTCTTATATATCTCTTATTTATCTCTTATATATCTCTTATATATCTCTTATGTATCTTTTTTATATCTCTTATATATCTCTTATATATCTCTTATATATCTCTTATATATCTCTTATATATCTCTTATGTATCTCTTATATATCTCTTATATATCTCTTATGTATCTCTTATATATCTTTTTTGTATCTCTTATGTATCTCTTATATATCTCTTATGTATCTCTTATATATCTCTTATATATCTCTTATATATCTCCTATATCTCTTATATATCTCTTATATATCTCTTATATATCTCTTATGTATCTCTTATCTCTTATATATCTCTTATATATCTCTTATATATCTCTTATCTCTTATATATCTCTTATATATCTCTTATATATCTCTTATATATCTCTTATGTATCTCTTATGTATCTCTTATATATCTCTTATATATCTCCTATATCTCCTATATCTCTTATATATCTCTTATATATCTCTTATTTATCTCTTATATATCTCTTATATATCTCTTATGTATCTTTTTTATATCTCTTATATATCTCTTATATATCTCTTATATATCTCTTATATATCTCTTATATATCTCTTATATATCTCTTATGTATCTCTTATATATCTTTTTTGTATCTCTTATGTATCTCTTATATATCTCTTATGTATCTCTTATATATCTCTTATATATCTCTTATATATCTCCTATATCTCTTATATATCTCTTATATATCTCCTATATCTCTTATATATCTCTTATATATCTCTTATGTATCTCTTATATATCTCTTATGTATCTCTTATATATCTTTTTATATCTCTTATATATCTCTTATATATCTCTTATATATATCTTATATATCTCTTATATATCTCTTATATATCTCTTATATATCTCTTATGTATCTCTTATGTATCTCTTATATATCTTTTTTATATCTCTTATATATCTCTTATATATCTTATGTATCTCTTATGTATCTCTTATGTATCTCTTATATATCTCTTATGTATCTCTTATATATCTTTTTTATATCTCTTATATATCTCTTATATATCTCTTATATATCTCCTATATCTCTTAAATATCTCTTATATATCTCTTATATATCTCTTATATATCTCTTATATATCTCTTATATATCTCTTATCTCTTATATATCTCTTATATATCTCCTATATCTCTTATATATCTCTTATATATCTCTTATATATCTCTTATATATCTCTTATATATCTCTTATATATCTCTTATATATCTCCTATATCTCTTATATATTTCTTATATATCTCTTATATATCTCCTATATCTCTTATATATCTCTTATATATCTCTTATCTCTTATATATCTCTTATATAAGAGATATAGGAGATATATAAGAGATATATAAGAGATAAGAGATATAAAAGATATATATAAGAGATATAGGAGATATATAAGAGATATATAAGAAATATATAAGAGATAAGAGATATATAAGAGATATAGGAGATATATAAGAGATATATATCTCTTATATATCTCTTATATATCTCTTATATATCTCTTATATATCTCTTTTGTATCTCTTATATATCTCTTATATATCTCTTATATATCTCTTATATATCTCCTATATCTCTTATATATCTCTTATATATCTCTTATATATTTCTTATATATCTCCTATATCTCTTATATATCTCTTATATATCTCTTATTTATCTCTTATATATCTCTTATATATCTCTTATGTATCTTTTTTATATCTCTTATATATCTCTTACATATCTCTTATATATCTCTTATATATCTCTTATATATCTCTTATGTATCTCTTATATATCTTTTTTGTATCTCTTATGTATCTCTTATATATCTCTTATGTATCTCTTATATATCTCTTATATATCTCTTATATATCTCCTATATCTCTTATATATCTCTTATATATCTCTTATATATCTCTTATGTATCTCTTATCTCTTATATATCTCTTATATATCTCTTATATATCTCTTATCTCTTATATATCTCTTATATATCTCTTATATATCTCTTATATATCTCTTATATATCTCTTATGTATCTCTTATATATCTCTTATGTATCTCTTATATATCTCTTATATATCTCTTATATATCTCCTATATCTCTTATATATCTCTTATATATCTCTTATTTATCTCTTATATATCTCTTATATATCTCTTATGTATCTTTTTTATATCTCTTATATATCTCTTATATATCTCTTATATATCTCTTATATATCTCTTATATATCTCTTATGTATCTCTTATATATCTTTTTTGTATCTCTTATGTATCTCTTATGTATCTCTTATGTATCTCTTATATATCTCTTATATATCTCTTATATATCTCCTATATCTCTTATATATCTCTTATATATCTCTTATGTATCACTTATATATCTTTTTTATATCTCTTATATATCTCTTATATATCTCTTATATATCTCTTATGTATCTCTTATGTATCTTATATATCTCTTATATATCTCTTATATATCTCTTATATATCTCTTATGTATCTCTTATGTATCTCTTATATATCTTTTTATATCTCTTATATATCTCTTATATATCTTATGTATCTCTTATGTATCTCTTATATATCTCTTATGTATCTCTTATATATCTTTTTTATATCTCTTATATATCTCTTATATATCTCCTATATCTCTTATATATCTCTTATATATCTCTTATATATCTCTTATATATCTCTTATATATCTCTTATATATCTCTTATCTCTTATATATCTCTTATATATCTCCTATATCTCTTATATATCTCTTATATATCTCTTATATATCTCTTATATATCTCTTATATATCTCTTATATATCTCTTATATATCTCTTATCTCTTATATATTTCTTATATATCTCTTATATATCTCCTATATCTCTTATATATCTCTTATATATCTCTTATCTCTTATATATCTCTTATATATCTCTTATATATCTCTTATATATCTCTTATATATCTCCTATATCTCTTATATATCTCTTATATTTCCTATATCTCTTATATATCTCTTATATATCTCTATATCTCTTATATATCTCTTATATGTCTCTTATATATCTCTTATATATCTCTTATCTCTTATATATCTCTTATATATCTCTTATATATCTCTTATATATCTCTTATATATCTCTTATCTCTTATATATCTCTTATATATCTCCTATATATCTCTTATATATCTCTTATATATCTCTTATATATCTCTTATATATCTCTTATATATCTCCTATATATCTCTTATCTCCTATATATCTCTTATATATCTCTTATGTATCTCTTATATATCTCTTATATCTCTTATATATCTCTTATATATCTCTTATATATCTCTTATATATCTCTTATATATCTCTTATATATCTCTTATCTCTTATATATCTCCTATATCTCCTATATCTCTTATATATCTCTTATATATCTCTTATATATCTCTTATATATCTCTTATATATCTCTTATCTCTTATATATCTCTTATATATCTCCTATATCTCTTATATATCTCTTATATATCTCTATCTCTTATATATCTTATATATCTCCTATATATCTCCTATATATCTCTTATATATCTCCTATATATCTCTTATGTATATCTTATATATATCTCTTATATATCTCTTATGTATCTCTTATATATCTCTTATATATCTCTTATATATCTCTTATATATCTCTTATCGCTTATATATCTCTTATATATCTCTTATGTATCTCTTATGTATCTCTTATGTATCTCTTATGTATCTCTTATATATCTCTTATATATCTCTTATATATCTCTTATATATCTCTTATATATCTCTTATATATCTCTTATATATCTCTTATATATCTCTTATATATATATATATATATATATATATATATATATATATATATCTTATATATCTCTTATATATCTCTTATGTATCTCTTATGTATCTCTTATATATCTCTTATATATCTCTTATATATCTCTTATATATCTCTTATATATCTCTTATATATCTTTTTTATATCTCTTATATATCTCTTATATATCTCTCCTATATCTCTCCTATATCTCTCATATATCTCTCATATATCTCTTATATATCTCTTATATATCTCCTATATCTCTTATATATCTCTTATATATCTCTTATATATCTCTTATATATCTCTTATATATCTCTTATATATCTCTTATATATCTCTTATCTCCTATATATCTCTTACATATCTCTTATATATCTCTTATATATCTCTTATATATCTCTTATATATCTCTTATGGCTTATATATCTCTTATATATCTCTTATATATCTCTTATGGCTTATATATCTCTTATGTATCTCTTATATATCTCTTATATATCTCTTATCTCTTATATATCTCTTATATATCTCTTATATATCTCTTATGTATCTCTTATGTATCTCTTATGTATCTCTTATATATCTCTTATATATCTCTTATATATCTCTTATATATCTCTTATATATCTCTTATATATCTCTTATCTCTTATATATCTCTTATAGATCTCTTATATATCTCTTATTTATCTCTTATATATCTCTTATCTCTTATATATCTCTTATCTCTTATATATCTCTTATATATCTCTTATATATCTCTTATATATCTCTTATGTATCTCTTATATATCTCTTATATATCTCTTATCTCTTATATATCTCTTATATATCTCTTATGTATCTCTTATATATCTCTTATGTATCTCTTATATATCTCTTATATATCTCTTATATATCTCCTATATCTCTTATATATCTCTTATATATAACTTATATATCTCTTATATATCTCTTATATATCTCCTATATCTCTTATATATCTCTATATCTCTTATATATCTCTTATGTATCTCTTATATATCTTTTTTATATCTCTTATATATCTCTTATATATCTCTTATATATCTCTTATGTATCTCTTATGTATCTCTTATATATCTCTTATATATCTCTTATATATCTCTTATATATCTCTTATGTATCTCTTATATATCTCTTATGTATCTCTTATGTATCTCTTATGTATCTCTTATGTATCTCTTATATATCTCTTATATATCTCTTATATATCTCTTATGTATCTCTTATGTATCTCTTATGTATCTCTTATGTATCTCTTATGTATCTCTTATGTATCTCCTATATCTCTCCTATATCTCTCCTATATCTCTTATATATCTCTTATATATCTCCTATATCTCTTATATATATCTTATATATCTCTTATATATCTCTTATCTCTTATATATCTCTTATAGATCTCTTATAGACCTCTTATAGATCTCTTATAGATCTCTTATAGATCTCTTATATATCTCTTATATATCTCTTATATATCTCTTATATATCTCTTATATATCTCTATATCTCTTATATATCTCTTATATATCTCTTATAGATCTCTTATATATCTCTTATATATCTCTTATATATCTCTTATATATCTCTTATATATCTCTTATATATCTCTATATCTCTTATATATCTCTTATCGCTTATATATCTCTTATATATCTCTTATATATCTCTTATATATCTCCTATATCTCTTATATATCTCTTATATATCTCTTATCTCTTATATATCTCTTATATATCTCTTATATATCTCTTATATATCTCTTATAAATCTCCTATATCTCTTATATATCTCTTATATATCTCTTATATATCTCTTATATATCTCCTATATCTCTTATATATCTCTTATATATCTCTTATTTATCTCTTATATATCTCTTATATATCTCTTATGTATCTTTTTTATATCTCTTATATATCTCTTATATATCTCTTATATATCTCTTATATATCTCTTATATATCTCTTATGTATCTCTTATATATCTCTTATATATCTCTTATGTATCTCTTATATATCTTTTTTGTATCTCTTATGTATCTCTTATATATCTCTTATGTATCTCTTATATATCTCTTATATATCTCTTATATATCTCCTATATCTCTTATATATCTCTTATATATCTCTTATATATCTCTTATGTATCTCTTATCTCTTATATATCTCTTATATATCTCTTATATATCTCTTATCTCTTATATATCTCTTATATATCTCTTATATATCTCTTATATATCTCTTATGTATCTCTTATATATCTCTTATGTATCTCTTATATATCTCTTATATATCTCCTATATCTCTTATATATCTCTTATATATCTCTTATTTATCTCTTATATATCTCTTATATATCTCTTATGTATCTTTTTTATATCTCTTATATATCTCTTATATATCTCTTATATATCTCTTATATATCTCTTATATATCTCTTATATATCTCTTATGTATCTCTTATATATCTTTTTTGTATCTCTTATGTATCTCTTATATATCTCTTATGTATCTCTTATATATCTCTTATATATCTCTTATATATCTCCTATATCTCTTATATATCTCTTATATATCTCTTATATATCTCCTATATCTCTTATATATCTCTTATATATCTCTTATGTATCTCTTATATATCTCTTATGTATCTCTTATATATCTTTTTTATATCTCTTATATATCTCTTATATATCTCTTATATATCTCTTATATATCTCTTATATATCTCTTATATATCTCTTATATATCTCTTATGTATCTCTTATGTATCTCTTATATATCTTTTTTATATCTCTTATATATCTCTTATATATCTTATGTATCTCTTATGTATCTCTTATGTATCTCTTATATATCTCTTATGTATCTCTTATATATCTTTTTTATATCTCTTATATATCTCTTATATATCTCTTATATATCTCCTATATCTCTTAAATATCTCTTATATATCTCTTATATATCTCTTATATATCTCTTATATATCTCTTATATATCTCTTATCTCTTATATATCTCTTATATATCTCCTATATCTCTTATATATCTCTTATATATCTCTTATATATCTCTTATATATCTCTTATATATCTCTTATATATCTCTTATATATCTCCTATATCTCTTATATATTTCTTATATATCTCTTATATATCTCCTATATCTCTTATATATCTCTTATATATCTCTTATCTCTTATATATCTCTTATATAAGAGATATAGGAGATATATAAGAGATATATAAGAGATAAGAGATATAAAAGATATATATAAGAGATATAGGAGATATATAAGAGATATATAAGAAATATATAAGAGATAAGAGATATATAAGAGATATAGGAGATATATAAGAGATATATATCTCTTATATATCTCTTATATATCTCTTATATATCTCTTATATATCTCTTTTGTATCTCTTATATATCTCTTATATATCTCTTATATATCTCTTATATATCTCCTATATCTCTTATATATCTCTTATATATCTCTTATATATTTCTTATATATCTCCTATATCTCTTATATATCTCTTATATATCTCTTATTTATCTCTTATATATCTCTTATATATCTCTTATGTATCTTTTTTATATCTCTTATATATCTCTTACATATCTCTTATATATCTCTTATATATCTCTTATATATCTCTTATGTATCTCTTATATATCTTTTTTGTATCTCTTATGTATCTCTTATATATCTCTTATGTATCTCTTATATATCTCTTATATATCTCTTATATATCTCTTATATATCTCCTATATCTCTTATATATCTCTTATATATCTCTTATATATCTCTTATGTATCTCTTATCTCTTATATATCTCTTATATATCTCTTATATATCTCTTATCTCTTATATATCTCTTATATATCTCTTATATATCTCTTATATATCTCTTATGTATCTCTTATATATCTCTTATGTATCTCTTATATATCTCTTATATATCTCTTATATATCTCCTATATCTCTTATATATCTCTTATATATCTCTTATTTATCTCTTATATATCTCTTATATATCTCTTATGTATCTTTTTTATATCTCTTATATATCTCTTATATATCTCTTATATATCTCTTATATATCTCTTATATATCTCTTATGTATCTCTTATATATCTTTTTTGTATCTCTTATGTATCTCTTATGTATCTCTTATGTATCTCTTATATATCTCTTATATATCTCTTATATATCTCCTATATCTCTTATATATCTCTTATATATCTCTTATGTATCACTTATATATCTTTTTTATATCTCTTATATATCTCTTATATATCTCTTATATATCTCTTATGTATCTCTTATGTATCTTATATATCTCTTATATATCTCTTATATATCTCTTATATATCTCTTATGTATCTCTTATGTATCTCTTATATATCTTTTTTATATCTCTTATATATCTCTTATATATCTTATGTATCTCTTATGTATCTCTTATGTATCTCTTATATATCTCTTATGTATCTCTTATATATCTTTTTTATATCTCTTATATATCTCTTATATATCTCCTATATCTCTTATATATCTCTTATATATCTCTTATATATCTCTTATATATCTCTTATATATCTCTTATATATCTCTTATCTCTTATATATCTCTTATATATCTCCTATATCTCTTATATATCTCTTATATATCTCTTATATATCTCTTATATATCTCTTATATATCTCTTATATATCTCTTATATATCTCTTATCTCTTATATATTTCTTATATATCTCTTATATATCTCCTATATCTCTTATATATCTCTTATATATCTCTTATCTCTTATATATCTCTTATATATCTCTTATATATCTCTTATATATCTCCTATATCTCTTATATATCTCTTATATTTCCTATATCTCTTATATATCTCTTATATATCTCTATATCTCTTATATATCTCTTATATGTCTCTTATATATCTCTTATATATCTCTTATCTCTTATATATCTCTTATATATCTCTTATATATCTCTTATATATCTCTTATATATCTCTTATCTCTTATATATCTCTTATATATCTCCTATATATCTCTTATATATCTCTTATATATCTCTTATATATCTCTTATATATCTCTTATATATCTCCTATATATCTCTTATCTCCTATATATCTCTTATATATCTCTTATGTATCTCTTATATATCTCTTATATCTCTTATATATCTCTTATATATCTCTTATATATCTCTTATATATCTCTTATATATCTCTTATATATCTCTTATCTCTTATATATCTCCTATATCTCCTATATCTCTTATATATCTCTTATATATCTCTTATATATCTCTTATATATCTCTTATATATCTCTTATCTCTTATATATCTCCTATATATCTCTTATATATCTCCTATATATCTCTTATGTATATCTTATATATATCTCTTATATATCTCTTATGTATCTCTTATATATCTCTTATATATCTCTTATATATCTCTTATATATCTCTTATCGCTTATATATCTCTTATATATCTCTTATGTATCTCTTATGTATCTCTTATGTATCTCTTATGTATCTCTTATATATCTCTTATATATCTCTTATATATCTCTTATATATCTCTTATATATCTATTATATATCTCTTATATATCTCTTATATATATATATATATATATATATATATATATATCTTATATATCTCTTATATATCTCTTATGTATCTCTTATATATCTCTTATATATCTCTTATATATCTCTTATATATCTCTTATATATCTCTTATATATCTTTTTTATATCTCTTATACATCTCTTATGTATCTCTTATATATCTCTTATGTATCTCTTATGTATCTCTTATGTATCTCCTATATCTCTCCTATATCTCTCCTATATCTCTCATATATCTCTCATATATCTCTTATATATCTCTTATATATCTCCTATATCTCTTATATCTCTTATATATCTCTTATATATCTCTTATATATCTCTTATAGATCTCTTATAGATCTCTTATATATCTCTTATATATCTCTTATATATCTCTTATATATCTCTTATATATCTCTTATATATCTCCTATATCTCATATATCTCTTATTTATCTCTTATATATCTCTTATATATCTCTTATGTATCTTTTTTATATCTCTTATATATCTCTTATATATCTCTTATATATCTCTTATATATCTCTTATGTATCTCTTATGTATCTCTTATATATCTTTTTTGTATCTCTTATGTATCTCTTATATATCTCTTATGTATCTCTTATATATCTCTTATATATCTCTTATATATCTCTTATATATCTCTTATATATCTCTTATATATCTCCTATATCTCTTATATATCTCTTATATATCTCTTATGTATCTCTTATGTATCTCTTATATATCTCCTATATCTCTTATATATCTCTTATATATCTCTTATATATCTCTTATGTATCTCTTATGTATCTCTTATGTATCTCTTATATATCTCTTATATATCTCTTATATATCTCTTATATATCTCTTATGTATCTCTTATCTCTTATCTCTTATATATCTCTTATATATCTCTTATATATCTCTTATATATCTCTTATATATCTCTTATGTATCTCTTATGTATCTCTTATATATCTCTTATGTATCTCTTATGTATCTCTTATGTATCTCTTATCTCTTATATATCTCTTATATATCTCTTATATATCTCTTATATATCTCTTATATATCTCTTATATATCTCTTATATATCTCTTATATATCTCTTATATATCTCTTATATATCTCTTATGTATCTCTTATCTCTTATATATCTCTTATATATCTCTTATATATCTCTTATATATCTCTTATATATCTCTTATATATCTCTTATGTATCTCTTATATATCTCTTATGTATCTCTTATGTATCTCTTATGTATCTCTTATGTATCTCTTATGTATCTCCTATATCTCTCCTATATCTCTCCTATATCTCTCCTATATCTCCTATATCTCTTATGTATCTCTTATATATCTCTTATATAGCTCTTATATATCTCTTATATATCTCTTATATATCTCTTATATATCTCTTATGTATCTCTTATGTATCTCTTATGTATCTCTTATATATCTCTTATGTATCTCTTATGTATCTCTTATGTATCTTTTTTGTATCTCTTATATATCTCTTATATATCTCTTATGTATCTCTTATGTATCTCTTATGTATCTCTTATGTATCTCCTATATCTCTCCTATATCTCTCCTATATCTCCTATATCTCTTATGTATCTCTTATATATCTCTTATATATCTCTTATATATCTCTTATATATCTCTTATATATCTCTTATATATCTCTTATATATCTCTTATGTATCTCTTATGTATCTCTTATGTATCTCTTATATATCTCTTATGTATCTCTTATGTATCTCTTATGTATCTCTTATGTATCTCTTATATATCTTTTTTATATCTCTTATATATCTCTTATATATCTCTTATATATCTATTATGTATCTCTTATGTATCTCTTATGTATCTCTTATGTATCTCTTATATATCTCTTATATATCTCTTATATATTTCTTATATATCTCCTATATCTCTTATATATCTCTTATATATCTCTTATTTATCTCTTATATATCTCTTATATATCTCTTATGTATCTTTTTTATATCTCTTATATATCTCTTACATATCTCTTATATATCTCTTATATATCTCTTATATATCTCTTATGTATCTCTTATATATCTTTTTTGTATCTCTTATGTATCTCTTATATATCTCTTATGTATCTCTTATATATCTCTTATATATCTCTTATATATCTCTTATGTATCTCTTATCTCTTATATATCTCTTATATATCTCTTATATATCTCTTATCTCTTATATATCTCTTATATATCTCTTATATATCTCTTATATATCTCTTATATATCTCTTATGTATCTCTTATATATCTCTTATGTATCTCTTATATATCTCTTATATATCTCCTATATCTCTTATATATCTCTTATATATCTCTTATTTATCTCTTATATATCTCTTATATATCTCTTATGTATCTTTTTTATATCTCTTATATATCTCTTATATATCTCTTATATATCTCTTATATATCTCTTATATATCTCTTATGTATCTCTTATATATCTTTTTTGTATCTCTTATGTATCTCTTATATATCTCTTATGTATCTCTTATATATCTCTTATATATCTCTTATATATCTCCTATATCTCTTATATATCTCTTATATATCTCTTATGTATCACTTATATATCTTTTTTATATCTCTTATATATCTCTTATATATCTCTTATATATCTCTTATGTATCTCTTATGTATCTCTTATATATCTCTTATATATCTCTTATATATCTCTTATGTATCTCTTATGTATCTCTTATATATCTTTTTTATATCTCTTATATATCTCTTATATATCTTATGTATCTCTTATGTATCTCTTATGTATCTCTTATATATCTCTTATGTATCTCTTATATATCTTTTTTATATCTCTTATATATCTCTTATATATCTCCTATATCTCTTATATATCTCTTATATATCTCTTATATATCTCTTATATATCTCTTATATATCTCTTATATATCTCTTATATATCTCTTATCTCTTATATATCTCTTATATATCTCCTATATCTCTCTTATATATCTCTTATATATCTCTTATATATCTCTTATCTCTTATATATTTCTTATATATCTCTTATATATCTCCTATATCTCTTATATATCTCTTATATATCTCTTATCTCTTATATATCTCTTATATATCTCTTATATATCTCTTATATATCTCTTATATATCTCTTATATATCTCCTATATCTCTTATATATCTCTTATATTTCCTATATCTCTTATATATCTCTTATATATCTCTATATCTCTTATATATCTCTTATATATCTCTTATATATCTCTTATCTCTTATATATCTCTTATATATCTCTTATATATCTCTTATATATCTCTTATATATCTCTTATCTCTTATATATCTCTTATATATCTCCTATATATCTCTTATATATCTCTTATATATCTCTTATATATCTCTTATATATCTCTTATATATCTCCTATATATCTCTTATCTCCTATATATCTCTTATATATCTCTTATGTATCTCTTATATATCTCTTATATCTCTTATATATCTCTTATATATCTCTTATATATCTCTTATATATCTCTTATATATCTCTTATCTCTTATATATCTCCTATATCTCCTATATCTCTTATATATCTCTTATATATCTCTTATATATCTCTTATATATCTCTTATATATCTCTTATCTCTTATATATCTCTTATATATCTCCTATATCTCTTATATATCTCTTATATATCTCTATCTCTTATATATCTTATATATCTCCTATATATCTCCTATATATCTCTTATATATCTCCTATATATCTCTTATGTATATCTTATATATATCTCTTATATATCTCTTATGTATCTCTTATATATCTCTTATATATCTCTTATATATCTCTTATATATCTCTTATCGCTTATATATCTCTTATATATCTCTTATGTATCTCTTATGTATCTCTTATGTATCTCTTATGTATCTCTTATATATCTCTTATATATCTCTTATATATCTCTTATATATCTCTTATATATCTCTTATATATCTCTTATATATCTCTTATATATATATATATATATATATATATATATATATATATATATATATATATATATATATATATATATATATATATATATCTTATATATTTCTTATATATCTCTTATGTATCTCTTATGTATCTCTTATATATCTCTTATATATCTCTTATATATCTCTTATATATCTCTTATATATCTCTTATATATCTTTTTTATATCTCTTATATATCTCTTATGTATCTCTTATATATCTCTTATGTATCTCTTATGTATCTCTTATGTATCTCCTATATCTCTCCTATATCTCTCCTATATCTCTCATATATCTCTCATATATCTCTTATATATCTCTTATATATCTCCTATATCTCTTATATCTCTTATATATCTCTTATATATCTCTTATATATCTCTTATAGATCTCTTATAGATCTCTTATATATCTCTTATATATCTCTTATATATCTCTTATATATCTCTTATATATCTCTTATATATCTCTTATATATCTCTTATATATCTCCTATATCTCATATATCTCTTATTTATCTCTTATATATCTCTTATATATCTCTTATGTATCTTTTTTATATCTCTTATATATCTCTTATATATCTCTTATATATCTCTTATATATCTCTTATATATCTCTTATGTATCTCTTATGTATCTCTTATATATCTTTTTTGTATCTCTTATGTATCTCTTATATATCTCTTATGTATCTCTTATATATCTCTTATATATCTCTTATATATCTCTTATATATCTCTTATATATCTCCTATATCTCTTATATATCTCTTATATATCTCTTATGTATCTCTTATGTATCTCTTATATATCTCCTATATCTCTTATATATCTCTTATATATCTCTTATATATCTCTTATGTATCTCTTATGTATCTCTTATGTATCTCTTATATATCTCTTATATATCTCTTATATATCTCTTATGTATCTCTTATCTCTTATCTCTTATATATCTCTTATATATCTCTTATATATCTCTTATATATCTCTTATATATCTCTTATGTATCTCTTATGTATCTCTTATATATCTCTTATATATCTCTTATGTATCTCTTATGTATCTCTTATGTATCTCTTATCTCTTATATATCTCTTATATATCTCTTATATATCTCTTATATATCTCTTATATATCTCTTATATATCTCTTATATATCTCTTATATATCTCTTATGTATCTCTTATCTCTTATATATCTCTTATATATCTCTTATATATCTCTTATATATCTCTTATATATCTCTTATATATCTCTTATGTATCTCTTATATATCTCTTATGTATCTCTTATGTATCTCTTATGTATCTCTTATATATCTCTTATATATCTCTTATGTATCTCCTATATCTCTCCTATATCTCTCCTATATCTCTCCTATATCTCCTATATCTCTTATGTATCTCTTATATATCTCTTATATATCTCTTATATATCTCTTATATATCTCTTCTATATCTCTTATATATCTCTTATATATCTCTTATATATCTCTTATGTATCTCTTATGTATCTCTTATGTATCTCTTATATATCTCTTATGTATCTCTTATGTATCTCTTATGTATCTTTTTTGTATCTCTTATATATCTCTTATATATCTCTTATGTATCTCTTATGTATCTCTTATGTATCTCTTATGTATCTCCTATATCTCTCCTATATCTCTCCTATATCTCTCCTATATCTCCTATATCTCTTATGTATCTCTTATATATCTCTTATATATCTCTTATATATCTCTTATATATCTCTTATATATCTCTTATGTATCTCTTATGTATCTCTTATGTATCTCTTATATATCTCTTATGTATCTCTTATGTATCTCTTATGTATCTCTTATGTATCTCTTATATATCTTTTTTATATCTCTTATATATCTCTTATATATCTCTTATATATCTATTATGTATCTCTTATGTATCTCTTATGTATCTCTTATGTATCTCTTATATATCTCTTATATATCTCTTATATATCTCTTATATATCTCCTATATCTCTTATATCTCTTATATATCTCTTATATATCTCTTATATATCTCTTATCTCTTATAGATCTCTTATAGATCTCTTATAGATCTCTTATATATCTCTTATATATCTCTTATATATCTCTTATATATCTCTTATATATCTCTTATATATCTCTTATATATCTCCTATATCTCTTATATATCTCTTATTTATCTCTTATATATCTCTTATATATCTCTTATGTATCTTTTTTATATCTCTTATATATCTCTTATATATCTCTTATATATCTCTTATATATATTTTTTGTATCTCTTATGTATCTCTTATATATCTCTTATGTATCTCTTATATATCTCTTATATATCTCTTATATATCTCCTATATCTCTTATATATCTCTTATATATCTCTTATTTATCTCTTATATATCTCTTATATATCTCTTATGTATCTTTTTTATATCTCTTATATATCTCTTATATATCTCTTATATATCTCTTATGTATCTTTTTTATATCTCTTATATATCTCTTATATATCTCTTATATATCTCTTATGTATCTTTTTTATATCTCTTATATATCTCTTATATATCTCTTATGTATCTCTTATCTCTTATATATCTCTTATATATCTCTTATATATCTCTTATGTATCTCTTATGTATCTCTTATGTATCTCTTATGTATCTCTTATGTATCTCTTATGTATCTCTTATATATCTCTTATATATCTCTTATATATCTCTTATATATATATATATATATATCTCTTATATATCTCTTATATATCTCTTATATATCTCTTATGTATCTCTTATGTATCTCTTATGTATCTCTTATGTATCTCTTATGTATCTCTTATATATCTCTTATATATCTCTTATATATCTCTTATATATCTCTTATATATCTCTTATATATCTTTTTTATATCTCTTATATATCTCTTATCTCTTATCTCTTATATATCTCTTATATATCTCCTATATCTCTTATATATCTCTTATGTATCTCTTATGTATCTCTTATGTATCTCCTATATCTCTCCTATATCTCTACTATATCTCTCCTATATCTCTCATATATCTCTCATATATCTCTTATATATCTCTTATATATCTCCTATATCTCTTATATCTCTTATATATCTCTTATATATCTCTTAGATATCTCTTATATATCTCTTATAGATCTCTTATAGATCTCTTATATATCTCTTATATATCTCTTATATATCTCTTATATATCTCTTATATATCTCTTATATCTCTTATATATCTCTTATATATCTCTTATTTATCTCTTATATATCTCTTATATATCTCTTATGTATCTTTTTTATATCTCTTATATATCTCTTATATATCTCTTATATATCTCTTATATATCTCTTATATATCTCTTATGTATCTCTTATGTATCTCTTATGTATCTCTTATGTATCTCTTATGTATCTCTTATATATCTCTTATGTATCTCTTATATATCTCTTATATATCTCTTATATATCTCTTATATATCTCTTATATATCTCTTATATATCTCTTATATATCTCTTATATATCTCCTATATCTCTTATATATCTCTTATATATCTCTTATGTATCTCTTATCTCTTATATATCTCTTATATATCTCTTATATATCTCTTATCTCTTATATATCTCTTATATATCTCTTATATATCTCTTATATATCTTTTATGTATCTCTTATATATCTCTTATGTATCTCTTATATATCTCTTATATATCTCTTATATATCTCTTATATATCTCTTATATATCTCTTATATATCTCTTATATATCTCTTATATATCTCCTATATCTCTTATATATCTCTTATATATCTCTTATATATCTCTTATATATCTCTTATGTATCTCTTATATATCTCTTATGTATCTCTTATATATCTCTTATATATCTCTTATATATCTCTTATATATCTCTTATATATCTCTTATGTATCTCTTATCTCTTATATATCTCTTATATATCTCTTATATATCTCTTATATATCTCTTATATATCTCTTATATATCTCTTATGTATCTCTTATGTATCTCTTATGTATCTCTTATGTATCTCTTATGTATCTCTTATGTATCTCTTATGTATCTCTTATGTATCTCTTATGTATCTCTTATGTATCTCTTATATATCTTTTTTATATCTCTTATATATCTCTTATATATCTCCTATATCTCTTATATATCTCTTATGTATCTCTTATATATCTCTTATATATCTCTTATATATCTCCTATATCTCTTATATATCTCTTATATATCTCTTATATATCTCTTATATATCTCTTATGTATCTCTTATATATCTTTTTTGTATCTCTTATGTATCTCTTATATATCTCTTATGTATCTCTCCTATATCTCTCCTATATCTCTCCTATATCTCTTATATATCTCTTATATATCTCCTATATCTCTTATATATCTCTTATATATCTCTTATATATCTCTTATCTCTTATAGATCTCTTATAGATCTCTTATAGATCTCTTATATATCTCTTATATATCTCTTATATATCTCTTATATATCTCTTATATATCTCTTATATATCTCTTATATATCTCTTATATATCTCCTATATCTCTTATATATCTCTTATATATCTCTTATATATCTCCTATATCTCTTATATATCTCTTATATATCTCTTATCTCTTATATATCTCTTATATATCTCTTATATATCTCTTATATATCTCCTATATCTCTTATATATCTCTTATATATCTCTTATATATCTCTTATATATCTCCTATATCTCTTATATATCTCTTATTTATCTCTTATATATCTCTTATATATCTCTTATATATCTCTTATATATCTCTTATGTATCTCTTATGTATCTTTTTTGTATCTCTTATGTATCTCTTATATATCTCTTATGTATCTCTTATATATCTCTTATATATCTCTTATATATCTCCTATATCTCTTATATATCTCTTATATATCTCTTATATATCTCTTATGTATCTCTTATCTCTTATATATCTCTTATATATCTCTTATATATCTCTTATCTCTTATATATCTCTTATATATCTCTTATATATCTCTTATATATCTCTTATGTATCTCTTATATATCTCTTATGTATCTCTTATATATCTCTTATATATCTCTTATATATCTCCTATATCTCTTATATATCTCTTATGTATCTCTTATTTATCTCTTATATATCTCTTATATATCTCTTATGTATCTTTTTTATATCTCTTATATATCTCTTATATATCTCTTATATATCTCTTATATATCTCTTATATATCTCTTATATATCTCTTATGTATCTCTTATGTATCTCTTATGTATCTCTTATATATCTTTTTTATATCTCTTATATATCTCTTATATATCTCCTATATCTCTTATATATCTCTTATTTATCTCTTATATATCTCTTATATATCTCTTATATATCTCTTATATATCTCTTATATATCTCTTATATATCTCTTATATATCTCTTATATATCTCTTATGTATCTCTTATATATCTCTTATGTATCTCTTATGTATCTCTTATGTATCTCTTATGTATCTCCTATATCTCTCCTATATCTCTCCTATATCTCTCCTATATCTCCTATATCTCTTATGTATCTCTTATATATCTCTTATATATCTCTTATATATCTCTTATATATCTCTTATATATCTCTTATATATCTCTTATATATCTCTTATATATCTCTTATATATCTCTTATGTATCTCTTATGTATCTCTTATGTATCTCTTATGTATCTCTTATGTATCTCTTATGTATCTTTTTTGTATCTCTTATATATCTCTTATATATCTCTTATGTATCTCTTATGTATCTCTTATGTATCTCTTATGTATCTCCTATATCTCTCCTATATCTCTCCTATATCTCTCCTATATCTCCTATATCTCTTATGTATCTCTTATATATCTCTTATATATCTCTTATATATCTCTTATATATCTCTTATATATCTCTTATATATCTCTTATATATCTCTTATGTATCTCTTATGTATCTCTTATGTATCTCTTATATATCTCTTATGTATCTCTTATGTATCTCTTATGTATCTCTTATGTATCTCTTATATATCTTTTTTTATATCTCTTATATATCTCTTATATATCTCTTATATATCTCTTATATATCTATTATGTATCTCTTATGTATCTCTTATGTATCTCTTATGTATCTCTTATATATCTCTTATATATCTCTTATATATCTCTTATATATCTCCTATATCTCTTATATCTCTTATATATCTCTTATATATCTCTTATATATCTCTTATCTCTTATAGATCTCTTATAGATCTCTTATAGATCTCTTATAGATCTCTTATATATCTCTTATATATCTCTTATATATCTCTTATATATCTCTTATATATCTCTTATATATCTCTTATATATCTCTTATATATCTCCTATATCTCTTATATATCTCTTATTTATCTCTTATATATCTCTTATATATCTCTTATATATCTCTTATGTATCTTTTTTATATCTCTTATATATCTCTTATATATCTCTTATATATCTCTTATATATATTTTTTGTATCTCTTATGTATCTCTTATGTATCTCTTATATATCTCTTATATATCTCTTATATATCTCCTATATCTCTTATATATCTCTTATATATCTCTTATTTATCTCTTATATATCTCTTATATATCTCTTATGTATCTTTTTATATCTCTTATATATCTCTTATATATCTCTTATATATCTCTTATGTATCTTTTTTATATCTCTTATATATCTCTTATATATCTCTTATATATCTCTTATGTATCTTTTTTATATCTCTTATATATCTCTTATATATCTCTTATATATCTCTTATGTATCTTTTTTATATCTCTTATATATCTCTTATATATCTCTTATGTATCTCTTATCTCTTATATATCTCTTATATATCTCTTATATATCTCTTATGTATC
Source organism: Crinia signifera (assembly GCF_055691185.1). Classification (NCBI taxonomy): domain Eukaryota; kingdom Metazoa; phylum Chordata; class Amphibia; order Anura; family Myobatrachidae; genus Crinia; species Crinia signifera. The sequence goes on along the minus strand of NC_139228.1, from coordinate 32,485,693 downwards.
TCTTATGTATCTCTTATGTATCTCTTATGTATCTCTTATGTATCTCTTATGTATCTCTTATATATCTCTTATATATCTCTTATATATCTCTTATATATCTCTTATATATCTCTTATATATATCTTATATATCTCTTATATATCTCTTATATATCTCTTATATATCTCCTATATCTCTTATATATCTCTTATATATCTCTTATTTATCTCTTATATATCTCTTATATATCTCTTATGTATCTTTTTTATATCTCTTATATATCTCTTATATATCTCTTATATATCTCTTATATATCTCTTATATATCTCTTATGTATCTCTTATGTATCTCTTATGTATCTCTTATATATCTTTTTTATATCTCTTATATATCTCTTATATATCTCCTATATCTCTTATATATCTCTTATTTATCTCTTATATATCTCTTATATATCTCTTATGTATCTCTTATGTATCTCTTATGTATCTCTTATGTATCTCTTATATATCTCTTATATATCTCTTATATATCTCTTATATATCTCTTATATATCTCTTATATATCTTTTTTATATCTCTTATATATCTCTTATCTCTTATCTCTTATATATCTCTTATATATCTCCTATATCTCTTATATATCTCTTATGTATCTCTTATGTATCTCTTATGTATCTCCTATATCTCTCCTATATCTCTACTATATCTCTCCTATATCTCTCATATATCTCTTATATATCTCTTATATATCTCCTATATCTCTTATATCTCTTATATATCTCTTATATATCTCTTATATATCTCTTATATATCTCTTATAGATCTCTTATAGATCTCTTATATATCTCTTATATATCTCTTATATATCTCTTATATATCTCTTATATCTCTTATATATCTCTTATATATCTCTTATTTATCTCTTATATATCTCTTATATATCTCTTATGTATCTTTTTTATATCTCTTATATATCTCTTATATATCTCTTATATATCTCTTATATATCTCTTATGTATCTCTTATGTATCTCTTATGTATCTCTTATGTATCTCTTATGTATCTCTTATGTATCTCTTATGTATCTCTTATATATCTCTTATGTATCTCTTATATATCTCTTATATATCTCTTATATATCTCTTATATATCTCTTATATATCTCTTATATATCTCTTATATATCTCCTATATATCTCTTATATATCTCTTATATATCTCTTATGTATCTCTTATCTCTTATATATCTCTTATATATCTCTTATATATCTCTTATCTCTTATATATCTCTTATATATCTCTTATATATCTCTTATATATCTCTTATATATCTTTTATGTATCTCTTATATATCTCTTATATATCTCTTATATATCTCTTATATATCTCTTATATATCTCTTATATATCTCTTATATATCTCTTATATATCTCTTATATATCTCTTATATATCTCCTATATCTCTTATATATCTCTTATATATCTCTTATATATCTCTTATGCATCTCTTATATATCTCTTATGTATCTCTTATATATCTCTTATATATCTCTTATATATCTCTTATATATCTCTTATATATCTCTTATGTATCTCTTATCTCTTATATATCTCTTATATATCTCTTATATATCTCTTATATATCTCTTATATATCTCTTATATATCTCTTATATATCTCTTATATATCTCTTATGTATCTCTTATGTATCTCTTATGTATCTCTTATGTATCTCTTATGTATCTCTTATGTATCTCTTATGTATCTCTTATATATCTTTTTTATATCTCTTATATATCTCTTATATATCTCCTATATCTCTTATATATCTCTTATGTATCTCTTATATATCTCTTATATATCTCTTATATATCTCTTATATATCTCCTATATCTCTTATATATCTCTTATATATCTCTTATATATCTCTTATATATCTCTTATGTATCTCTTATATATCTTTTTTGTGTCTCTTATGTATCTCTTTTATATCTCTTATGTATCTCTCCTATATCTCTCCTATATCTCTCCTATATCTCTTATATATCTCTTCTATATCTCTTATATATCTCTTATATATCTCTTATATATCTCTTATATATCTCTTATATATCTCTTATCTCTTATAGATCTCTTATAGATCTCTTATAGATCTCTTATAGATCTCTTATATATCTCTTATATATCTCTTATATATCTCTTATATATCTCTTATATATCTCTTATATATCTCCTATATCTCTTATATATCTCTTATATATCTCTTATATATCTCCTATATCTCTTATATATCTCTTATATATCTCCTATATCTCTTATATATCTCTTATATATCTCTTATATATCTCCTATATCTCTTATATATCTCTTATATATCTCTTATATATCTCTTATATATCTCCTATATCTCTTATATATCTCTTATTTATCTCTTATATATCTCTTATATATCTCTTATGTATCTTTTTTAGATCTCTTATATATCTCTTATATATCTCTTATATATCTCTTATGTATCTCTTATGTATCTCTTATATATCTTTTTTGTATCTCTTATGTATCTCTTATATATCTCTTATGTATCTCTTATATATCTCTTATATATCTCTTATATATCTCCTATATCTCTTATATATCTCTTATATATCTCTTATATATCTCTTATGTATCTCTTATCTCTTATATATCTCTTATATATCTCTTATATATCTCTTATCTCTTATATATCTCTTATATATCTCTTATATATCTCTTATATATCTCTTATATATCTCTTATGTATCTCTTATATATCTCTTATATATCTCTTATATATCTCCTATATCTCTTATATATCTATTATATATCTCTTATATATCTCTTATGTATCTCTTATCTCTTATATATCTCTTATATATCTCTTATATATCTCTTATCTCTTATATATCTCTTATATATCTCTTATATATCTCTTATATATCTCTTATGTATCTCTTATATATCTCTTATGTATCTCTTATATATCTCTTATATATCTCTTATATATCTCCTATATCTCTTATATATCTCTTATATATCTCTTATTTATCTCTTATATATCTCTTATATATCTCTTATGTATCTTTTTTATATCTCTTATATATCTCTTATATATCTCTTATATATCTCTTATATATCTCTTATATATCTCTTATGTATCTCTTATGTATCTCTTATGTATCTCTTATATATCTTTTTTATATCTCTTATATATCTCTTATATATCTCCTATATCTCTTATATATCTCTTATATATCTCTTATATATCTCTTATATATCTCTTATATATCTCTTATATATCTCTTATATATCTCTTATATATCTCTTATATATCTCTTATCTCTTATATATCTCTTATATATCTCCTATATCTCTTATATATCTCTTATATATCTCTTATATATCTCTTATATATCTCTTATATATCTCTTATATATCTCTTATATATCTCCTATATCTCTTATATATCTCTTATATTTCCTATATCTCTTATATATCTCTTATATATCTCTATATCTCTTATATATCTCTTATATATCTCTTATATATCTCTTATATATCTCTTATCTCTTATATATCTCTTATATATCTCTTATATATCTCTTATATATCTCTTATATATCTCTTATCTCTTATATATCTCTTATATATCTCTTATATATCTCTTATATATCTCCTATATATCTCTTATCTCCTATATATCTCTTATATATCTCTTATGTATCTCTTATATATCTCTTATATCTCTCCTATATCTCCTATATCTCTTATGTATCTCTTATATATCTCTTATATATCTCTTATATATCTCTTATATATCTATTATATATCTCTTATATATCTCTTATGTATCTCTTATGTATCTCTTATGTATCTCTTATATATCTCTTATGTATCTCTTATGTATCTCTTATGTATCTCTTATGTATCTCTTATATATCTTTTTTATATCTCTTATATATCTCTTATTTATCTCTTATATATCTCTTATATATCTCTTATGTATCTTTTTTATATCTCTTATATATCTCTTATATATCTCTTATATATCTCTTATATATCTCTTATGTATCTCTTATGTATCTCTTATGTATCTCTTATGTATCTCTTATGTATCTCTTATGTATCTCTTATGTATCTCTTATATATCTCTTATATATCTCTTATATATCTCTTATATATCTCTTATATATCTCTTATATATCTCTTATATATCTCCTATATATCTCCTATATCTCTTATATATCTCTTATATATCTCTTATATATCTCTTATGTATCTCTTATCTCTTATATATCTCTTATATATCTCTTATATATCTCTTATCTCTTATATATCTCTTATATATCTCTTATATATCTCTTATATATCTCTTATATATCTTTTATGTATCTCTTATATATCTCTTATATATCTCTTATATATCTCTTATATATCTCTTATATATCTCTTATATATCTCTTATATATCTCCTATATCTCTTATATATCTCTTATATATCTCTTATATATCTCTTATATATCTCTTATGTATCTCTTATATATCTCTTATGTATCTCTTATATATCTCTTATATATCTCTTATATATCTCTTATATATCTCTTATATATCTCTTATGTATCTCTTATCTCTTATATATCTCTTATATATCTCTTATATATCTCTTATATATCTCTTATATATCTCTTATATATCTCTTATATATCTCTTATATATCTCTTATGTATCTCTTATGTATCTCTTATGTATCTCTTATGTATCTCTTATGTATCTCTTATGTATCTCTTATGTATCTCTTATATATCTTTTTTATATCTCTTATATATCTCTTATATATCTCCTATATATCTTATATATCTCTTATGTATCTCTTATATATCTCTTATATATCTCTTATATATCTCCTATATCTCTTATATATCTCTTATATATCTCTTATATATCTCTTATATATCTCTTATGTATCTCTTATATATCTTTTTTGTATCTCTTATGTATCTCTTATATATCTCTTATGTATCTCTCCTATATCTCTCCTATATCTCTCCTATATCTCTTATATATCTCTTATATATCTCCTATATCTCTTATATATCTCTTATATATCTCTTATATATCTCTTATCTCTTATAGATCTCTTATAGATCTCTTATAGATCTCTTATAGATCTCTTATAGATCTCTTATATATATCTTATATATCTCTTATATATCTCTTATATATCTATTATATATCTCTTATATATCTCTTATATATCTCCTATATCTCTTATATATCTCTTATATATCTCCTATATCTCTTATATATCTCTTATATATCTCCTATATCTCTTATATATCTCTTATATATCTCTTATATATCTCTTATATATCTCCTATATCTCTTATATATCTCTTATATATCTCTTATATATCTCTTATATATCTCCTATATCTCTTATATATCTCTTATTTATCTCTTATATATCTCTTATATATCTCTTATGTATCTTTTTTAGATCTCTTATATATCTCTTATATATCTCTTATATATCTCTTATGTATCTCTTATGTATCTCTTATATATCTTTTTTGTATCTCTTATGTATCTCTTATATATCTCTTATGTATCTCTTATATATCTCTTATATATCTCTTATATATCTCCTATATCTCTTATATATCTCTTATATATCTCTTATATATCTCTTATGTATCTCTTATCTCTTATATATCTCTTATATATCTCTTATATATCTCTTATCTCTTATATATCTCTTATATATCTCTTATATATCTCTTATATATCTCTTATGTATCTCTTATATATCTCTTATGTATCTCTTATATATCTCTTATATATCTCTTATATATCTCCTATATCTCTTATATATCTCTTATATATCTCTTATTTATCTCTTATATATCTCTTATATATCTCTTATGTATCTTTTTTATATCTCTTATATATCTCTTATATATCTCTTATATATCTCTTATATATCTCTTATATATCTCTTATGTATCTCTTATGTATCTCTTATGTATCTCTTATATATCTTTTTTATATCTCTTATATATCTCTTATATATCTCCTATATCTCTTATATATCTCTTATATATCTCTTATATATCTCTTATATATCTCTTATATATCTCTTATATATCTCTTATATATCTCTTATATATCTCTTATCTCTTATATATCTCTTATATATCTCCTATATCTCTTATATATCTCTTATATATCTCTTATATATCTCTTATATATCTCTTATATATCTCTTATATATCTCTTATATATCTCCTATATCTCTTATATATCTCTTATATTTCCTATATCTCTTATATATCTCTTATATATCTCTATATCTCTTATATATCTCTTATATATCTCTTATATATCTCTTATATATCTCTTATCTCTTATATATCTCTTATATATCTCTTATATATCTCTTATATATCTCTTATATATCTCTTATCTCTTATATATCTCTTATATATCTCCTATATATCTCTTATATATCTCTTATATATCTCTTATATATCTCTTATATATCTCTTATATATCTCCTATATATCTCTTATCTCCTATATATCTCTTATATATCTCTTATGTATCTCTTATATATCTCTTATATCTCTTATATATCTCTTATATATCTCTTATATATCTCTTATATATCTCTTATATATCTCTTATATATCTCTTATCTCTTATATATCTCCTATATCTCCTATATCTCTTATATATCTCTTATATATCTCTTATATATCTCTTATATATCTCTTATCTCTTATATATCTCTTATATATCTCCTATATCTCTTATATATCTCTTATATATCTCTTATATATCTCTTATATATCTCTTATATATCTCTTATCTCTTATATATCTCTTATATATCTCCTATATCTCTTATTATCTCTTATATATCTCTTATATATCTCTATCTCTTATATATCTTATATATCTCCTATATATCTCCTATATATCTCTTATATATCTCCTATATATCTCTTATGTATATCTTATATATATCTCTTATGTATCTCTTATGTATCTCTTATATATCTCTTATATATCTCTTATATATCTCTTATATATCTCTTATCGCTTATATATCTCTTATATATCTCTTATGTATCTCTTATGTATCTCTTATGTATCTCTTATGTATCTCTTATATATCTCTTATATATCTCTTATATATCTCTTATATATCTCTTATATATCTCTTATATATCTCTTATATATCTCTTATATATATATATATATATATATATATATATATATATATATATATATATATATATATATATATATATATATATCTTATATATCTCTTATATATCTCTTATGTATCTCTTATGTATCTCTTATATATCTCTTATATATCTCTTATATATCTCTTATATATCTCTTATATATCTCTTATATATCTTTTTTATATCTCTTATATATCTCTTATGTATCTCTTATATATCTCTTATGTATCTCTTATGTATCTCTTATGTATCTCCTATATCTCTCCTATATCTCTCCTATATCTCTCATATATCTCTCATATATCTCTTATATATCTCTTATATATCTCCTATATCTCTTATATCTCTTATATATCTCTTATATATCTCTTATATATCTCTTATAGATCTCTTATAGATCTCTTATAGATCTCTTATAGATCTCTTATATATCTCTTATATATCTCTTATATATCTCTTATATATCTCTTATATATCTCTTATATATCTCTTATATATCTCCTATATCTCATATATCTCTTATTTATCTCTTATATATCTCTTATATATCTCTTATGTATCTTTTTTATATCTCTTATATATCTCTTATATATCTCTTATATATCTCTTATATATCTCTTATGTATCTCTTATGTATCTCTTATATATCTTTTTTGTATCTCTTATGTATCTCTTATATATCTCTTATGTATCTCTTATATATCTCTTATATATCTCTTATATATCTCTTATATATCTCTTATATATCTCCTATATCTCTTATATATCTCTTATATATCTCTTATGTATCTCTTATGTATCTCTTATATATCTCCTATATCTCTTATATATCTCTTATATATCTCTTATATATCTCTTATGTATCTCTTATGTATCTCTTATGTATCTCTTATATATCTCTTATATATCTCTTATATATCTCTTATATATCTCTTATGGATCTCTTATCTCTTATCTCTTATATATCTCTTATATATCTCTTATATATCTCTTATATATCTCTTATATATCTCTTATGTATCTCTTATGTATCTCTTATATATCTCTTATATATCTCTTATGTATCTCTTATGTATCTCTTATGTATCTCTTATCTCTTATATATCTCTTATATATCTCCTATATCTCTTATATATCTCTTATATATCTCTTATATATCTCTTATATATCTCTTATATATCTCTTATATATCTCTTATATATCTCCTATATCTCTTATATATCTCTTATATTTCCTATATCTCTTATATATCTCTTATATATCTCTATATCCCTTATATATCTCTTATATATCTCTTATATATCTCTTATATATCTCTTATCTCTTATATATCTCTTATATATCTCTTATATATCTCTTATATATCTCTTATATATCTCTTATCTCTTATATATCTCTTATATATCTCCTATATATCTCTTATATATCTCTTATATATCTCTTATATATCTCTTATATATCTCTTATATATCTCCTATATATCTCTTATCTCCTATATATCTCTTATATATCTCTTATGTATCTCTTATATATCTCTTATATCTCCTATATCTCTTATATATCTCTTATATATCTCTTATATATCTCTTATATATCTCTTATATATCTCTTATCTCTTATATATCTCCTATATCTCCTATATCTCTTATATATCTCTTATATATCTCTTATATATCTCTTATATATCTCTTATATATCTCTTATCTCTTATATATCTCTTATATATCTCCTATATCTCTTATATATCTCTTATATATCTCTTATATATCTCTTATATATCTCTTATATATCTCTTATCTCTTATATATCTCTTATATATCTCCTATATCTCTTATTATCTCTTATATATCTCTTATATATCTCTATCTCTTATATATCTTATATATCTCCTATATATCTCCTATATATCTCTTATATATCTCCTATATATCTCTTATGTATATCTTATATATATCTCTTATATATCTCTTATGTATCTCTTATATATCTCTTATATATCTCTTATATATCTCTTATATATCTCTTATCGCTTATATATCTCTTATATATCTCTTATGTATCTCTTATGTATCTCTTATGTATCTCTTATGTATCTCTTATATATCTCTTATATATCTCTTATATATCTCTTATATATCTCTTATATATCTCTTATATATCTCTTATATATCTCATATATATATATATATATATATATATATATATATATATATATATATATATATATATATATATATATATATATATATATATATATATATATATATATATATATATATATATATATATATATATCTTATATATCTCTTATATATCTCTTATGTATCTCTTATGTATCTCTTATATATCTCTTATATATCTCTTATATATCTCTTATATATCTCTTATATATCTCTTATATATCTTTTTTATATCTCTTATATATCTCTTATGTATCTCTTATGTATCTCTTATGTATCTCTTATGTATCTCTTATGTATCTCTTATGTATCTCTTATGTATCTCTTATATATCTTTTTTATATCTCTTATATATCTCTTATATATCTCTTATATATCTCTTATAGATCTCTTATAGATCTCTTATAGATCTCTTATAGATCTCTTATATATCTCTTATATATCTCTTATATATCTCTTATATATCTCTTATATATCTCTTATATATCTCCTATATCTCATATATCTCTTATTTATCTCTTATATATCTCTTATATATCTCTTATGTATCTTTTTTATATCTCTTATATATCTCTTATATATCTCTTATATATCTCTTATATATCTCTTATGTATCTCTTATGTATCTCTTATATATCTTTTTTGTATCTCTTATGTATCTCTTATATATCTCTTATGTATCTCTTATATATCTCTTATATATCTCTTATATATCTCTTATATATCTCTTATATATCTCTTATATATCTCCTATATCTCTTATATATCTCTTATATATCTCTTATGTATCTCTTATGTATCTCTTATATATCTCCTATATCTCTTATATATCTCTTATATATCTCTTATGTATCTCTTATGTATCTCTTATGTATCTCTTATGTATCTCTTATGTATCTCTTATATATCTCTTATATATCTCTTATATATCTCTTATGTATCTCTTATCTCTTATCTCTTATATATCTCTTATATATCTCTTATATATCTCTTATATATCTCTTATATATCTCTTATGTATCTCTTATGTATCTCTTATATATCTCTTATGTATCTCTTATGTATCTCTTATGTATCTCTTATCTCTTATATATCTCTTATATATCTCTTATATATCTCTTATATATCTCTTATATATCTCTTATATATCTCTTATATATCTCTTATATATCTCTTATGTATCTCTTATCTCTTATATATCTCTTATATATCTCTTATATATCTCTTATATATCTCTTATATATCTCTTATGTATCTCTTATATATCTCTTATGTATCTCTTATGTATCTCTTATGTATCTCTTATGTATCTCTTATGTATCTCCTATATCTCTCCTATATCTCTCCTATATCTCTCCTATATCTCCTATATCTCTTATGTATCTCTTATATATCTCTTATATATCTCTTATATATCTCTTATATATCTCTTATATATCTCTTATATATCTCTTATATATCTCTTATGTATCTCTTATGTATCTCTTATGTATCTCTTATGTATCTCTTATGTATCTCTTATGTATCTCTTATGTATCTTTTTTGTATCTCTTATATATCTCTTATATATCTCTTATGTATCTCTTATGTATCTCTTATGTATCTCTTATGTATCTCCTATATCTCTCCTATATCTCTCCTATATCTCCTATATCTCTTATGTATCTCTTATATATCTCTTATATATCTCTTATATATCTCTTATATATCTATTATATATCTCTTATATATCTCTTATGTATCTCTTATGTATCTCTTATGTATCTCTTATATATCTCTTATGTATCTCTTATGTATCTCTTATGTATCTCTTATGTATCTCTTATATATCTTTTTTATATCTCTTATATATCTCTTATTTATCTCTTATATATCTCTTATATATCTCTTATGTATCTTTTTTATATCTCTTATATATCTCTTATATATCTCTTATATATCTCTTATATATCTCTTATGTATCTCTTATGTATCTCTTATGTATCTCTTATGTATCTCTTATGTATCTCTTATGTATCTCTTATGTATCTCTTATATATCTCTTATATATCTCTTATATATCTCTTATATATCTCTTATATATCTCTTATATATCTCTTATATATCTCTTATATATCTCCTATATCTCTTATATATCTCTTATATATCTCTTATATATCTCTTATGTATCTCTTATCTCTTATATATCTCTTATATATCTCTTATATATCTCTTATCTCTTATATATCTCTTATATATCTCTTATATATCTCTTATATATCTCTTATATATCTTTTATGTATCTCTTATATATCTCTTATATATCTCTTATATATCTCTTATATATCTCTTATATATCTCTTATATATCTCTTATATATCTCCTATATCTCTTATATATCTCTTATATATCTCTTATATATCTCTTATATATCTCTTATGTATCTCTTATATATCTCTTATGTATCTCTTATATATCTCTTATATATCTCTTATATATCTCTTATATATCTCTTATATATCTCTTATGTATCTCTTATCTCTTATATATCTCTTATATATCTCTTATATATCTCTTATATATCTCTTATATATCTCTTATATATCTCTTATATATCTCTTATATATCTCTTATGTATCTCTTATGTATCTCTTATGTATCTCTTATGTATCTCTTATGTATCTCTTATGTATCTCTTATATATCTTTTTTATATCTCTTATATATCTCTTATATATCTCCTATATATCTTATATATCTCTTATGTATCTCTTATATATCTCTTATATATCTCTTATATATCTCCTATATCTCTTATATATCTCTTATATATCTCTTATATATCTCTTATATATCTCTTATGTATCTCTTATATATCTTTTTTGTATCTCTTATGTATCTCTTATATATCTCTTATGTATCTCTCCTATATCTCTCCTATATCTCTCCTATATCTCTTATATATCTCTTATATATCTCCTATATCTCTTATATATCTCTTATATATCTCTTATATATCTCTTATATATCTCTTATCTCTTATAGATCTCTTATAGATCTCTTATAGATCTCTTATAGATCTCTTATAGATCTCTTATATATATCTTATATATCTCTTATATATCTCTTATATATCTATTATATATCTCTTATATATCTCTTATATATCTCCTATATCTCTTATATATCTCTTATATATCTCCTATATCTCTTATATATCTCTTATATATCTCCTATATCTCTTATATATCTCTTATATATCTCTTATATATCTCTTATATATCTCCTATATCTCTTATATATCTCTTATATATCTCTTATATATCTCTTATATATCTCCTATATCTCTTATATATCTCTTATTTATCTCTTATATATCTCTTATATATCTCTTATGTATCTTTTTTAGATCTCTTATATATCTCTTATATATCTCTTATATATCTCTTATGTATCTCTTATGTATCTCTTATATATCTTTTTTGTATCTCTTATGTATCTCTTATATATCTCTTATGTATCTCTTATATATCTCTTATATATCTCTTATATATCTCCTATATCTCTTATATATCTCTTATATATCTCTTATATATCTCTTATGTATCTCTTATCTCTTATATATCTCTTATATATCTCTTATATATCTCTTATCTCTTATATATCTCTTATATATCTCTTATATATCTCTTATATATCTCTTATGTATCTCTTATATATCTCTTATGTATCTCTTATATATCTCTTATATATCTCTTATATATCTCCTATATCTCTTATATATCTCTTATATATCTCTTATTTATCTCTTATATATCTCTTATATATCTCTTATGTATCTTTTTTATATCTCTTATATATCTCTTATATATCTCTTATATATCTCTTATATATCTCTTATATATCTCTTATGTATCTCTTATGTATCTCTTATGTATCTCTTATATATCTTTTTTATATCTCTTATATATCTCTTATATATCTCCTATATCTCTTATATATCTCTTATATATCTCTTATATATCTCTTATATATCTCTTATATATCTCTTATATATCTCTTATATATCTCTTATATATCTCTTATATATCTCTTATCTCTTATATATCTCTTATATATCTCCTATATCTCTTATATATCTCTTATATATCTCTTATATATCTCTTATATATCTCTTATATATCTCTTATATATCTCCTATATCTCTTATATATCTCTTATATATCTCTTATATTTCCTATATCTCTTATATATCTCTTATATATCTCTATATCTCTTATATATCTCTTATATATCTCTTATATATCTCTTATATATCTCTTATCTCTTATATATCTCTTATATATCTCTTATATATCTCTTATATATCTCTTATATATCTCTTATCTCTTATATATCTCTTATATATCTCCTATATATCTCTTATATATCTCTTATATATCTCTTATATATCTCTTATATATCTCTTATATATCTCCTATATATCTCTTATCTCCTATATATCTCTTATATATCTCTTATGTATCTCTTATATATCTCTTATATCTCTTATATATCTCTTATATATCTCTTATATATCTCTTATATATCTCTTATATATCTCTTATATATCTCTTATCTCTTATATATCTCCTATATCTCCTATATCTCTTATATATCTCTTATATATCTCTTATATATCTCTTATATATCTCTTATATATCTCTTATCTCTTATATATCTCTTATATATCTCCTATATCTCTTATATATCTCTTATATATCTCTTATATATCTCTTATATATCTCTTATATATCTCTTATCTCTTATATATCTCTTATATATCTCCTATATCTCTTATTATCTCTTATATATCTCTTATATATCTCTATCTCTTATATATCTTATATATCTCCTATATATCTCCTATATATCTCTTATATATCTCCTATATATCTCTTATGTATATCTTATATATATCTCTTATGTATCTCTTATGTATCTCTTATATATCTCTTATATATCTCTTATATATCTCTTATATATCTCTTATCGCTTATATATCTCTTATATATCTCTTATGTATCTCTTATGTATCTCTTATGTATCTCTTATGTATCTCTTATATATCTCTTATATATCTCTTATATATCTCTTATATATCTCTTATATATCTCTTATATATCTCTTATATATCTCTTATATATATATATATATATATATATATATATATATATATATATATATATCTTATATATCTCTTATATATCTCTTATGTATCTCTTATGTATCTCTTATATATCTCTTATATATCTCTTATATATCTCTTATATATCTCTTATATATCTCTTATATATCTTTTTTATATCTCTTATATATCTCTTATGTATCTCTTATATATCTCTTATGTATCTCTTATGTATCTCTTATGTATCTCCTATATCTCTCCTATATCTCTCCTATATCTCTCATATATCTCTCATATATCTCTTATATATCTCTTATATATCTCCTATATCTCTTATATCTCTTATATATCTCTTATATATCTCTTATATATCTCTTATAGATCTCTTATAGATCTCTTATAGATCTCTTATAGATCTCTTATATATCTCTTATATATCTCTTATATATCTCTTATATATCTCTTATATATCTCTTATATATCTCTTATATATCTCCTATATCTCATATATCTCTTATTTATCTCTTATATATCTCTTATATATCTCTTATGTATCTTTTTTATATCTCTTATATATCTCTTATATATCTCTTATATATCTCTTATATATCTCTTATGTATCTCTTATGTATCTCTTATATATCTTTTTTGTATCTCTTATGTATCTCTTATATATCTCTTATGTATCTCTTATATATCTCTTATATATCTCTTATATATCTCTTATATATCTCTTATATATCTCTTATATATCTCCTATATCTCTTATATATCTCTTATATATCTCTTATGTATCTCTTATGTATCTCTTATATATCTCCTATATCTCTTATATATCTCTTATATATCTCTTATATATCTCTTATGTATCTCTTATGTATCTCTTATGTATCTCTTATATATCTCTTATATATCTCTTATATATCTCTTATATATCTCTTATGGATCTCTTATCTCTTATCTCTTATATATCTCTTATATATCTCTTATATATCTCTTATATATCTCTTATATATCTCTTATGTATCTCTTATGTATCTCTTATATATCTCTTATATATCTCTTATGTATCTCTTATGTATCTCTTATGTATCTCTTATCTCTTATATATCTCTTATATATCTCTTATATATCTCTTATATATCTCCTATATCTCTTATATATCTCTTATATATCTCTTATTTATCTCTTATATATCTCTTATATATCTCTTATGTATCTTTTTTATATCTCTTATATATCTCTTATATATCTCTTATATATCTCTTATATATCTCTTATATATCTCTTATGTATCTCTTATGTATCTCTTATGTATCTCTTATATATCTTTTTTATATCTCTTATATATCTCTTATATATCTCCTATATCTCTTATATATCTCTTATATATCTCTTATATATCTCTTATATATCTCTTATATATCTCTTATATATCTCTTATATATCTCTTATATATCTCTTATATATCTCTTATCTCTTATATATCTCTTATATATCTCCTATATCTCTTATATATCTCTTATATATCTCTTATATATCTCTTATATATCTCTTATATATCTCTTATATATCTCTTATATATCTCTTATATATCTCCTATATCTCTTATATATCTCTTATATTTCCTATATCTCTTATATATCTCTTATATATCTCTATATCTCTTATATATCTCTTATATATCTCTTATATATCTCTTATATATCTCTTATCTCTTATATATCTCTTATATATCTCTTATATATCTCTTATATATCTCTTATATATCTCTTATCTCTTATATATCTCTTATATATCTCCTATATATCTCTTATATATCTCTTATATATCTCTTATATATCTCTTATATATCTCTTATATATCTCCTATATATCTCTTATCTCCTATATATCTCTTATATATCTCTTATGTATCTCTTATATATCTCTTATATCTCTTATATATCTCTTATATATCTCTTATATATCTCTTATATATCTCTTATATATCTCTTATATATCTCTTATCTCTTATATATCTCCTATATCTCCTATATCTCTTATATATCTCTTATATATCTCTTATATATCTCTTATATATCTCTTATATATCTCTTATCTCTTATATATCTCTTATATATCTCCTATATCTCTTATATATCTCTTATATATCTCTTATATATCTCTTATATATCTCTTATATATCTCTTATCTCTTATATATCTCTTATATATCTCCTATATCTCTTATTATCTCTTATATATCTCTTATATATCTCTATCTCTTATATATCTTATATATCTCCTATATATCTCCTATATATCTCTTATATATCTCCTATATATCTCTTATGTATATCTTATATATATCTCTTATATATCTCTTATGTATCTCTTATATATCTCTTATATATCTCTTATATATCTCTTATATATCTCTTATCGCTTATATATCTCTTATATATCTCTTATGTATCTCTTATGTATCTCTTATGTATCTCTTATGTATCTCTTATATATCTCTTATATATCTCTTATATATCTCTTATATATCTCTTATATATCTCTTATATATCTCTTATATATCTCTTATATATCTCTTATATATATATATATATATATATATATATATATATATATATATATATATATATATATATATATATATATATATATATATATATATATATATATATATATATATATCTTATATATCTCTTATATATCTCTTATGTATCTCTTATGTATCTCTTATATATCTCTTATATATCTCTTATATATCTCTTATATATCTCTTATATATCTCTTATATATCTTTTTTATATCTCTTATATATCTCTTATGTATCTCTTATATATCTCTTATGTATCTCTTATGTATCTCTTATGTATCTCTTATGTATCTCTTATATATCTTTTTTATATCTCTTATATATCTCTTATATATCTCTTATATATCTCTTATATATCTCTTATAGATCTCTTATAGATCTCTTATAGATCTCTTATATATCTCTTATATATCTCTTATATATCTCTTATATATCTCTTATATATCTCTTATATATCTCTTATATATCTCCTATATCTCATATATCTCTTATTTATCTCTTATATATCTCTTATATATCTCTTATGTATCTTTTTTATATCTCTTATATATCTCTTATATATCTCTTATATATCTCTTATATATCTCTTATGTATCTCTTATGTATCTCTTATATATCTTTTTTGTATCTCTTATGTATCTCTTATATATCTCTTATGTATCTCTTATATATCTCTTATATATCTCTTATATATCTCTTATATATCTCTTATATATCTCTTATATATCTCCTATATCTCTTATATATCTCTTATATATCTCTTATGTATCTCTTATGTATCTCTTATATATCTCCTATATCTCTTATATATCTCTTATATATCTCTTATATATCTCTTATGTATCTCTTATGTATCTCTTATGTATCTCTTATATATCTCTTATATATCTCTTATATATCTCTTATATATCTCTTATGTATCTCTTATCTCTTATCTCTTATATATCTCTTATATATCTCTTATATATCTCTTATATATCTCTTATATATCTCTTATGTATCTCTTATGTATCTCTTATATATCTCTTATATATCTCTTATGTATCTCTTATGTATCTCTTATGTATCTCTTATCTCTTATATATCTCTTATATATCTCTTATATATCTCTTATATATCTCTTATATATCTCTTATATATCTCTTATATATCTCTTATATATCTCTTATGTATCTCTTATCTCTTATATATCTCTTATATATCTCTTATATATCTCTTATATATCTCTTATATATCTCTTATGTATCTCTTATATATCTCTTATGTATCTCTTATGTATCTCTTATGTATCTCTTATGTATCTCTTATGTATCTCCTATATCTCTCCTATATCTCTCCTATATCTCTCCTATATCTCCTATATCTCTTATGTATCTCTTATATATCTCTTATATATCTCTTATATATCTCTTATATATCTCTTATATATCTCTTATATATCTCTTATATATCTCTTATATATCTCTTATATATCTCTTATGTATCTCTTATGTATCTCTTATGTATCTCTTATATATCTCTTATGTATCTCTTATGTATCTCTTATGTATCTTTTTTGTATCTCTTATATATCTCTTATATATCTCTTATGTATCTCTTATGTATCTCTTATGTATCTCTTATGTATCTCCTATATCTCTCCTATATCTCTCCTATATCTCTCCTATATCTCCTATATCTCTTATGTATCTCTTATATATCTCTTATATATCTCTTATATATCTATTATATATCTCTTATATATCTCTTATGTATCTCTTATGTATCTCTTATGTATCTCTTATATATCTCTTATGTATCTCTTATGTATCTCTTATGTATCTCTTATGTATCTCTTATATATCTTTTTTATATCTCTTATATATCTCTTATTTATCTCTTATATATCTCTTATATATCTCTTATGTATCTTTTTTATATCTCTTATATATCTCTTATATATCTCTTATATATCTCTTATATATCTCTTATGTATCTCTTATGTATCTCTTATGTATCTCTTATGTATCTCTTATGTATCTCTTATGTATCTCTTATGTATCTCTTATATATCTCTTATATATCTCTTATATATCTCTTATATATCTCTTATATATCTCTTATATATCTCTTATATATCTCTTATATATCTCCTATATCTCTTATATATCTCTTATATATCTCTTATATATCTCTTATGTATCTCTTATCTCTTATATATCTCTTATATATCTCTTATATATCTCTTATCTCTTATATATCTCTTATATATCTCTTATATATCTCTTATATATCTCTTATATATCTTTTATGTATCTCTTATATATCTCTTATATATCTCTTATATATCTCTTATATATCTCTTATATATCTCTTATATATCTCTTATATATCTCTTATATATCTCCTATATCTCTTATATATCTCTTATATATCTCTTATATATCTCTTATATATCTCTTATGTATCTCTTATATATCTCTTATGTATCTCTTATATATCTCTTATATATCTCTTATATATCTCTTATATATCTCTTATATATCTCTTATGTATCTCTTATCTCTTATATATCTCTTATATATCTCTTATATATCTCTTATATATCTCTTATATATCTCTTATATATCTCTTATATATCTCTTATGTATCTCTTATGTATCTCTTATGTATCTCTTATGTATCTCTTATGTATCTCTTATGTATCTCTTATGTATCTCTTATGTATCTCTTATATATCTTTTTTATATCTCTTATATATCTCTTATATATCTCTTATATATCTCCTATATATCTTATAT
Source organism: Crinia signifera (assembly GCF_055691185.1). NCBI lineage: Eukaryota > Metazoa > Chordata > Amphibia > Anura > Myobatrachidae > Crinia > Crinia signifera. The sequence continues at coordinate 32,465,747 of NC_139228.1, read as the reverse complement.
ATCTCTTATGTATCTCTTATATATCTCTTATATATCTCTTATATATCTCCTATATCTCTTATATATCTCTTATATATCTCTTATATATCTCTTATATATCTCTTATGTATCTCTTATATATCTTTTTTGTATCTCTTATGTATCTCTTATATATCTCTTATGTATCTCTCCTATATCTCTCCTATATCTCTCCTATATCTCTTATATATCTCTTATATATCTCCTATATCTCTTATATATCTCTTATATATCTCTTATATATCTCTTATATATCTCTTATCTCTTATAGATCTCTTATAGATCTCTTATAGATCTCTTATAGATCTCTTATATATCTCTTATATATCTCTTATATATCTCTTATATATCTATTATATATCTCTTATATATCTCTTATATATCTCCTATATCTCTTATATATCTCTTATATATCTCCTATATCTCTTATATATCTCTTATATATCTCCTATATCTCTTATATATCTCTTATATATCTCTTATATATCTCTTATATATCTCCTATATCTCTTATATATCTCTTATATATCTCTTATATATCTCTTATATATCTCCTATATCTCTTATATATCTCTTATTTATCTCTTATATATCTCTTATATATCTCTTATGTATCTTTTTTAGATCTCTTATATATCTCTTATATATCTCTTATATATCTCTTATGTATCTCTTATGTATCTCTTATATATCTTTTTTGTATCTCTTATGTATCTCTTATATATCTCTTATGTATCTCTTATATATCTCTTATATATCTCTTATATATCTCCTATATCTCTTATATATCTCTTATATATCTCTTATATATCTCTTATGTATCTCTTATCTCTTATATATCTCTTATATATCTCTTATATATCTCTTATCTCTTATATATCTCTTATATATCTCTTATATATCTCTTATATATCTCTTATGTATCTCTTATATATCTCTTATGTATCTCTTATATATCTCTTATATATCTCTTATATATCTCCTATATCTCTTATATATCTCTTATATATCTCTTATTTATCTCTTATATATCTCTTATATATCTCTTATGTATCTTTTTTATATCTCTTATATATCTCTTATATATCTCTTATATATCTCTTATATATCTCTTATATATCTCTTATGTATCTCTTATGTATCTCTTATGTATCTCTTATATATCTTTTTTATATCTCTTATATATCTCTTATATATCTCCTATATCTCTTATATATCTCTTATATATCTCTTATATATCTCTTATATATCTCTTATATATCTCTTATATATCTCTTATATATCTCTTATATATCTCTTATATATCTCTTATCTCTTATATATCTCTTATATATCTCCTATATCTCTTATATATCTCTTATATATCTCTTATATATCTCTTATATATCTCTTATATATCTCTTATATATCTCTTATATATCTCCTATATCTCTTATATATCTCTTATATTTCCTATATCTCTTATATATCTCTTATATATCTCTATATCTCTTATATATCTCTTATATATCTCTTATATATCTCTTATATATCTCTTATCTCTTATATATCTCTTATATATCTCTTATATATCTCTTATATATCTCTTATATATCTCTTATCTCTTATATATCTCTTATATATCTCCTATATATCTCTTATATATCTCTTATATATCTCTTATATATCTCTTATATATCTCTTATATATCTCCTATATATCTCTTATCTCCTATATATCTCTTATATATCTCTTATGTATCTCTTATATATCTCTTATATCTCTTATATATCTCTTATATATCTCTTATATATCTCTTATATATCTCTTATATATCTCTTATCTCTTATATATCTCCTATATCTCCTATATCTCTTATATATCTCTTATATATCTCTTATATATCTCTTATATATCTCTTATATATCTCTTATCTCTTATATATCTCTTATATATCTCCTATATCTCTTATATATCTCTTATATATCTCTTATATATCTCTTATATATCTCTTATATATCTCTTATCTCTTATATATCTCTTATATATCTCCTATATCTCTTATTATCTCTTATATATCTCTTATATATCTCTATCTCTTATATATCTTATATATCTCCTATATATCTCCTATATATCTCTTATATATCTCCTATATATCTCTTATGTATATCTTATATATATCTCTTATGTATCTCTTATGTATCTCTTATATATCTCTTATATATCTCTTATATATCTCTTATATATCTCTTATCGCTTATATATCTCTTATATATCTCTTATGTATCTCTTATGTATCTCTTATGTATCTCTTATGTATCTCTTATATATCTCTTATATATCTCTTATATATCTCTTATATATCTCTTATATATCTCTTATATATCTCTTATATATCTCTTATATATATATATATATATATATATATATATATATATATATATATATATATATATATATATATATATATATATATATATATATATATATATATATATATATATCTTATATATCTCTTATATATCTCTTATGTATCTCTTATGTATCTCTTATATATCTCTTATATATCTCTTATATATCTCTTATATATCTCTTATATATCTCTTATATATCTCTTATATATCTTTTTTATATCTCTTATATATCTCTTATGTATCTCTTATATATCTCTTATGTATCTCTTATGTATCTCTTATGTATCTCCTATATCTCTCCTATATCTCTCCTATATCTCTCATATATCTCTCATATATCTCTCATATATCTCTTATATATCTCCTATATCTCTTATATCTCTTATATATCTCTTATATATCTCTTATATATCTCTTATAGATCTCTTATAGATCTCTTATAGATCTCTTATAGATCTCTTATATATCTCTTATATATCTCTTATATATCTCTTATATATCTCTTATATATCTCTTATATATCTCTTATATATCTCCTATATCTCATATATCTCTTATTTATCTCTTATATATCTCTTATATATCTCTTATGTATCTTTTTTATATCTCTTATATATCTCTTATATATCTCTTATATATCTCTTATATATCTCTTATGTATCTCTTATGTATCTCTTATATATCTTTTTTGTATCTCTTATGTATCTCTTATATATCTCTTATGTATCTCTTATATATCTCTTATATATCTCTTATATATCTCTTATATATCTCTTATATATCTCTTATATATCTCCTATATCTCTTATATATCTCTTATATATCTCTTATGTATCTCTTATGTATCTCTTATATATCT